>NW_028124677.1:0-80616 GCF_965194825.1 Balaenoptera physalus
ACAACAAAATGAACTCATGCTATTTGTAGCAACATGGATGCAGCAGTAGATGATCTCACTAATTCTGGTAAGTTAGAGACAGAAAGACACATATCCCAACATATCACTTATATGTGCAATCTAAAAACACATACAAAGAAGTAGTATACAAGGGAAACACAGATTCACAAATGGGAAAAAGAAGTGTCAAGTTCCCCGAGGGGGAAATTGGAGATCGGGGAAGGATGAAGTAGGAGGTTGGGATTCACAGAAATACACTAATATATAAAAAACACTTCATCAACGACAACCATCCTGAGAGCACAGGGAACTCTACTCAACATTCTTCAATACCCTAACAGGGAAAAGAATCCGAAATACTACGGGTACAGCTACATACATAACTGCATCAAGTTGCTGTAGAACTCAAACAAACACAACACTGTATATAAACTATGCTGGAATAGAAAATAAATGTTAAATTATAAACCAAGAAAAGGCAAGAAATGCCTACTCTACTACACTCTGGTCTCGGTGAACTGGGATGCTGTCACATCCCTTGAGCCTGAGCAGGCCTGGGGCCCCTGGCTAGAGTATGCTGCTGATTAGGGAGACAGGGGGAAGGACATGCCAGCAGATCAGCAGCCCCTCAGACCTCTAGTGCCCATTCTCCTCTGCATGGGACCACAATCTCTAGATCCAAGCTGACCCTCTTACAGTTGAGCCAAGCCTAGTGTACCCAAAGGATGGTGGACTCGCTCGGAGGGAAGAGCTGTGAAAAGAAACCGGATCTCCACGACTATTCCTGGTGGGGTTCCCACCTCCAAACTACTTCCTTAGATTCGCCTCACCTAGGAACCACAGCACCTTCAGCATAGCACATTTGCACTGCTTGGGATTTGCGTGGGCGAGGGGGATGCAGCATTAGGGGGAAGAGGGAAAGATACACAAGCCCTATGGTGTGTGTTCAGCCAGTTCCATTCAAATTTCCACCCCAACAACAAGACTACTTCTAAGGCTCTGTTTGCCCAAGTGACCAGAGAGGGCACAAAGCAGTGCTGCCGCCTTGTGGCGCTTTCCTGTAACAACAATTTGAAAAACTGTGCTCAAGGGCACTTAACATTCACAAGGCCTCTGACCTGCGGGGCTGCAAATGACCCCTGCCCAGGAGAAGTGTCCTGGGCTACGTAATCTGCCATGAATTCAAATCAGGCCCGACTCTCAGGCAGAAATGTTTCAACAGCTCAGTGGTACTCACACGCTTTTTAAAAAACAGCGCATCAAATGAAAAGATGCTCAGCATCTGTCATGGTTAGAGAATGCAAGTAAACGTAGACGAGGTGTTCCCTGGCTTCAGTCCTCAAAAAGCCTACAAAGAGTAAGTGCTCAAGAAGGCAGGAAAACAGGGAACCCTAATACGCTGTCGGTGGAAATGTAAATTGCTAACAGCCAGTATGGAGATAGGTAGGCAAGTTCCTCAGTAAACTATAAACTGGAGCTACCATGAGATTTGGCCACCCCACTGTAGTTCGTATAACCAGAGAATACCATCATTGGAATAAAGCAGTTGCACCCCAATTGTCGTGGTGCTACACTTTACCATAGCCAGGACACGCAAACAACCAAAATGTCCAGCCGGAGATGATTGGATAAACAACTTGTGAGACCTATACTCCCTGGACTGTCACTCATCCAGACAACAAAATGAATTCATGCTATTGGTAGCAACATGGATGCAGCAGTAGATGATCTCACTAATTCTGGTAAGTTAGAGACAGAAAGACACATATCCCAACATATCACTTATATGTGCAATCTAAAAACGCATACAAAGAATTAGTATACAAGGGAAACACAGATTCACAAACGGGAAAAAGAAGTGTCGAGTTCCCAGAGGGGGAAATTGGGGATTGGGGAAGGATGAAGTAGGAGGTTGGGATTCACAGAAATACACCAATATATAAAAAACACTTCATCAACGACAACCATCCTGAGAGCACAGGGAACTCTATTCAACATTCTTCAATACCCTAAGAGGGAAACGAATCCGAAATACTACAGGTACAGCTACATATATAACTGCATCAAGTTGCTGTAGAACTCAAACAAACACAACACTGTATATACACTATGCTGGAATGGAAAATAAATATTAAATTATAAAGCAAGAAAATGCAAGAAATACCAACACTATTACTCTCTGGCCTTGGTGAACTTGGATGGTGTGACATACCTTGAGCCTGAGCAGGCCTGGGGCCCCTGGCTAGAGTATGCTGCTGATTAGGGAGACAGGGGGGAGGACGTGCCAGCAGATCAGCACCCCCTCACATATCTAGTGCCCATTCTCCTCTGCATGGGACCACAATCTCTAGATCCAAGCCGACCCTCTTACAGATAAGCCAAGCCTAGTGTACCCAAAGTATGGTGGACTCGCTCGGAGGGAAGAGCTGTGAAAAGAAACCGGATCTCCACGACTATTCCTGGTGGGGTTCCCACCTCCAAACTACTTCCTTAGATTCGCCTCACCTACGAACCACAGCACCTTCAGCATAGCACATTTGCACTGCTTGGGATTTGCGTGGGCGAGGGGGATGCAGCATTAGGGGGAAGAAAGAAAGATACACAAGCCCTATGGTGTGTGTTCAGCCAGTTCCATTCAAATTTCCACCCCAACAACAAGACTAGTTCTAAGGCTCTGTTTGCCCAAGTGACCAGAGAGGGCACAAAGCAGTGCTGCCTCCTTGTGGCGCTTTCCCATAACAACAACTTGAAAAACTGTGCTCAAGGGCACTTAACATTCACAAGGCCTCTGACCTGCGTGGCTGCAAATGACCCCTGCCCAGGAGAAGTGTCCTGGGCTAGGTAATCTGCCATGAATTCAAATCAGGCCCGACTCTCAGGCAGAAATGTTTCAACAGCTCAGTGGTACTCACACGCTTTTTAAAAACCAGCGCATCAAATGCAAAGATGTTCAGGATCTCTCATGGTTAGAGAATGCAAATAAACGTAGACGAGGTGTTCCCTGGCTGCAGTCCTCAAAAAGCCTATAAAGAGTAAGTGCTCAAGAAGGCAGGAAAACAGCGAACCCTACTATGCTGTTGGTGGAAATGTAAATTGCTAACAGCCAGTATAGAGATAGGTAGGCAAGTTCCTTAGTAAACTATAAACTGGAGCTACCACGAGATTTGGCCACCCCACTGCAGTTCGTACAACCAGAGAATACCATCATTGGAATAAAGCAGTTGCACCCCAACGGTCGTGGTGCTACTCTTTACCATAGCCAGGACACGCAAACAGCCAAAATGTCCAGCCGGAGATGATTGGATAAACAACTTGTGAGACCTATACTCCCTGGACTGTCACTCATCCAGACAACAAAATGAATTCACGCTATTGATAGCAACATGGATGCAGCAGTAGATGATCTCACTAATTCTGGTAATTTAGAGACAGAAAGACACATATTCCATCATATCACTTATATGTGCAGTCTAAAAACGCATACAAAGCAGTAGTATAGAAGGGAAACACAGATTCACAAACGGGAAAAAGAAGTGTCAAGTTCCCCGAGGGGGAAATTGGGGATCGGGGAAGGATGAAGTAGGAGGTTGGGATTCAAGAAATACACTAATACATAGGAAACACTTCATCAACGACAACCATCCTGAGAGCACAGGGAACTCTACTCAACATTCTTCAATACCCTAAGAGGGAAACGAATCCGAAATACTACAGGTACAGCTACATACATAACTGCATCAAGTTGCTGTAGAACTCAAACAAACACAACACTGTATATACACCATGCTGGAATGGAAAATAAATATTAAATTATAAAACAAGAAACGGCAAGAAATGCCTACATTATTATTCTCTGGCCTCGGTGAACTGGGATGGTGTGACATCCCTTGAGCCTGAGCAGGCCTGGGGCCCCTGGCTAGAGTATGCTGCTGATTAGGGAGACAGGGGGGAGGAAGTGCCAGCAGATCAGCACGCCCTCAGACATCTAGTGCCCATTCTCCTCTGCATGGGACCACAATCTCTAGACCCAAGCCGACCCTCTTACAGATAAGCCAAGCCTAGTGTACCCAAAGGATGGTGGACTCGCTCGGAGGGAAGAGCTGTGAAAAGACACCGGATCTCCACGGCTACTGCTCGTGGGATTCCCACCTCCAGACTACTTCCTTAGATGTGCCTCACCTACGAACAACAGCACCTGCAGCACAGCACATTTGCACTGCTTGGGATTTGCGTGGGCGAGGGTCGTGCAGCGTTAGGGGGAAGAGGTAAAGAGACACAAGTCCTACGGTGTGTGTTCAGCCACGTTCCATTCAAATTTCCACCCCAACAACAAAACTAGTTCTAAGGCTCTGTTTGCCCAAGTGACCAGAGAGGGCACGAAGCAGTGCTGCCGCCTTGTGGCGCTTTCCTGTAACAACAACTTTTAAAACTGTGCTCAAGGGCACTTACCATTCACAAGGCCTCTGACCTATGGGGCTGCAAATGTCCCTTGCCCAGGAGAAGTGTCCTGGGCTAGGTAATCTGCCATGAATTCAAATCAGGCCCGACGCTCAGGCAGAAATGTTTCAACAGCTCAGAGTTACTCACACGCTTTTTAAAAAACAGCACATCAAATGAAAAGATGCTCAGGATCTGTCATGGTTAGAGAATGCAGACAAAAGTAGACGAGGTGTTCCCTGGCTGCAGTCCTCAAAAAGACTACAAAGAGTAAGTGCTCAAGAGGGCAGGAAAACAGGGAACCCTACTACGCTGTTGGTGGAAATGTAAATTGCTAACAGCCAGTAGGGAGATAGGTAGGCAAGTTCCTTAGTAAACTATAAACTGGAGCTACCACGAGATTTGGCCACCCCACTGCAGTTCGTATAACCAGAGACTACCATCATTGGAATAAAGTAGTTGCACCCCAACGGTCGTGGTGCTACTCTTTACCATAGCCAGGACACGCAAACAACCAAAATGTCCAGTCGGAGGTGATTGGATAAACAACTTGTGAGACCTATACTCCCTGGACTGTCACGCATCCAGACAACGAAATGAATTCATGCTATTGGTAGTAACATGGATGCAGCAGTAGATGATCTCACTAATTCTGGTAAGTTAGAGACAGAAAGAAACATCTCCCAACATATCACTTATATGTGCAATCTAAAAACGCATACAAAGAAGTAGTATACAAGGGAAACACAGATTCACAAACGGGAAAAAGAAATGTCGAGTTCCCAGAACGGGAAATTGGGGATCGGGGAAGGATGAACTAGGAGGTTGGGATTCACAGAAATACACTATGATATAAAAAAGACTTCATCAACGACAACCATCCTGAGAACACAGGGAACTCTACTTAACATTCTTCAATACCCTAAGAGGGAAACGAATCCGAAATACTACAGGTACAGCTACATATATAACTGCATCAAGTTGCTGTCGAACTCAAAAGAACACAATATTGTATATACACTATGCTGGAATGGAAAATAAATATTAAATTATAAAAGGAGAAAAGGCAAGAAATGCCTACACTATTACTCTCTGTCCTCGGTGAACTGGGTTGTGTGACATCCCTTGAGCCTGAGCAGGCCTGGGGCCCCTGGCTAGAGTATGCTGCTGATTAGGGAGACAGAGGGGAGGACGTGCCAGCAGATCAGCACCCCCTCAGATATCTAGTGCCCATTCTCCTCTGCATGGGACCACAATCTCTAGATCCAAGCTGACCCTCTTACAGCTGAGCCAAGCCTAGTGTACCCAAAGGATGGTGGATTCGCTCGGAGGGAAGAGCTCTGAAAACACACCAGATCTCCACGGCTACTCCTCGTGGGATTCCCACCTCCAGACTACTTCCTTACATTCGCCTCACCTAGGAACCACAGCACCTGCAGCACAGCACATTTGCACTGCTTGGGATTTGCGTGCGCAAGGGTGCTGCAGCCTTAGGGGGAAGAGGTAAAGAGACACAAGTCCTACGGTGTGTGTTCAGCCACGTTCCATTCAAATTTCCACCCCAACAACAAGACTAGTTCTAAGGCTCTGTGTGCCCAAGTGACCAGAGAGGGCACGAAGCAGTGCTGCCGCCTTTTGGCACTTTCCTGTAAGAACAACTTTTAAAACTGTGCTCAAGGGCACTTACCATTCACAAGGCCTCTGACCTACGGGGCTGCAAATGACCCTTGCCCAGGAGAAGTGTCCTGGGCTAGGTAATCTGCCATGAATTCAAATCAGGCCCGACGCTCAGGCAGAAATGTTTCAATAGCTCAGAGTTACTCACACGCTTTTTAAAAAACAGCACATCAAATGAAAAGATGCTCAGGATCTGCCGTGATCAGGGAATGCACATAAACGTAGACGAGGTGTTCCCTGGCTGCAGGCCTCAAAAAGCCTATAAAGAGTAAGTGCTCAACAGGGCAGGCAGAAGAGGGAACCCTACTATGCTGTTGGTGGAAATGTAAATTGCTAACAGCTAGTATGGACATAGGTAGGAAAGTTCCTTGCTAAACTATAAACTGGAGTGGCCATCAGACTCGGCATTCCCACTCCAGTTTGTATAACCAGAGAATACCATCATTGGAATAAAACACTTCCACCCCAACGGTTGCTGTGCTACTCTTTACCATAGCCAAGCCACGCAGATGACTGACATGTCCAGCGGGAAATGAATGGATAAAGAAGTTGTGCTACCTATACTCCCTCGACTGTCACTCATCCAGGGAACAAAATGAACTCATGCTATTTGTAGCAACATGGATGGAGCAGTAGATATCACTAATTCTGGTATATTAGGGACAGAAAGACACATATCCAGCATATCCCTTTCTGGTACAGTCGAAAAATGGATACAAAGGAAGTAATGTACAGGGCAAACACAGACTCACACACTGAGACACAAAACGGAGATTTACCATGGGGGAAATTGGGGATTGGAAAAAGATGAAGTAGGAGGTTGGGATTAACAGAAACACACTAATATATAAAAAAACTTCAACAACGGCGACCCTACTAATAGCACAGGGATCTCTAAGTGACACTCGTCAATAACCTAACATGGAAAATAATCCAAACTTGTAAAGGTACAGCTACATATATATCTGCATCAACTTGCTATCGAACGCAAACAAACACAACATTGTATATAAACTATGCTGAAATAGAAAATAAGTATTAAATTATAAAACAAGAAAAAGGCAAGAAATGCCTACTATATTACCCTCAGGCCTCTGTGACGTGGGCTGGTGTCACATCTCTGTTGCCTCAGCAGGCCTGGGTCCCAATGCAGGAGTACGCTGGTGCTCAGGGAGCCAGGGAGGAGGACGTGCCAGCAGATCAGCACCCCCTCAGACCTCTATTGCCCATTCTCCTCTGCATGGTAGCACAGTCTCCCGATCCAAGCCGGCCCTCTTACAACTAAGCCAAGCCTAGTGTACCCAAATGAAGGTCGACCAGCTGGGAGGGAAGAGCTGTGAAAAGACACCGTATCTCCACAGCTCCTGCTAGTGGGGTTCCCACCTCCAGCCTACTTCCTTAGACTCGCCCCACCTACGAACCACAGCACCTTCAGCATAGCACATTTGCACTGCTTGGGATTTGCGTGGGGTCGGGCAGCGCAGGGTAAGGGTGAAGAGGAAAAGATACACAAGCACTGTGGTGTGTGTTCAGCCACGTTGGACTCCAATTTCCAACCCAACACCAAGACTCCCTCTAAGGCTCTGTTTGCCTATGTTACCAGGGAGGACACGAAGAAGTGCTGCCGCCTTGTGGCGCTTTCCCGTAACAACAACTTGAAAAACTGTACTCAAGGTCACTTAACATTCACAAGGCCTGCGGGGCTGCAAATGAACCCAGCCCTCTAGAAATGTCCTATGCTAGGTGATGTGAAATAAATTCAAATCAGGTCCGACTCTCAGGCAGAAATGTTTCAAGAGCCCAGTGGTACTCATACGCTTTTTAAAAAACAGCACCTCAAATGAAAAGATGCTCAGGATCTCTCATGATTAAAGAATGAAAATAAACGTATACAAGGTGTTCCCTGGCTGCAGTCCTCAAAAAGCCTACAAAGAGTAACTGCTCAAGAGGGCAGGAAAAAAGAGAACCCTACTACGCTGTTGGTGGAAATGTAAATTGCTAACAGCCAGTATGGAGATAGGTAGGCAAGTTCCTTAGTAACCTATAAACTGGAGCTACCACGAGATTCGGCAACCCCACTACAGTTCGTATAACCAGAGAATACCATCATTGGAATAAAACAGTTGCACCCCAACGGTCGTGGTGCTACTCTTTATCATAGCCAAGACACGCAAACAACCAAAATGTCCAGCGAGAGACGATTGGATAAAGAACTTGTGAGACCTATACTCCCTGGACTGTCACTCATCCAGACAACAAAATGAACTCATGCTATTTGTAGCAACATGGATGCAGCAGTAGATGATCTCACTAATTCTGGTAAGTTAGAGACAGAAAGACACATATCCCAGTATATCACTTATATGTGCAATCTAAAAACGCATACAACAAAGTAGTATACAAAGGAAACACAGATTCACAAACGGGAAAATAAAGTGTCGAGTTCCCAGAGGGGGAAATTGGGGATTGGGGAAGGATGAAGTAGGGGGTTGGGATTCAAGAAATACACTAATACTTAGAAAAGACTTCATCAACGACAACCATCCTGAGAGCACAGGGAACTCTACCCAACATTCTTCAATACCCTAAGAGGGAAACGAATCCGAAATACTACAGGTACAGCTACATATATAACTGCATCAAGTTGCTGTAGAACTCAAACAAACACAACACTGTATATACACTATGCTGGAATGGAAAATAAATATTAAATTAGAAAACAAGAAAAGGCAAGAAATGCCTACACTATTACTCTCTGGCCTCGGTGAACTGGGATGGTGTGACATCCCTTGAGCCTGAGCAGGCCTGGGGCCCCTGGCTACAGTATGCTGCTGATTAGGGAGACAGAGGGGAGGATGTGCCAGCAGATCAGCACCCCCTCTGATATCTAGTGCCCATTCTCCTCTGCATGGGACCACAATCTCTAGATCCAAGCTGACCCTCTTACAGCTGAGCCAAGCCTAGTGTACCCAAAGGATGGTGGATTCGCTCGGAGGGAAGAGCTCTGAAAGCACACCGGATCTCCACGGCTACTCCTCGTGGGATTCCGACCTCCAGACTACTTCCTTAGATTTGCCTCACCTACGAACCACAGCACCTGCAGCACAGCACATTTGCACTGCTTGGGATTTGCGTGGGCGAGGGTCGTGCAGCGTTAGGGGGAAGAGGTAGAGATACACAAGTCCTACGGTGTGTGTTCAGCCACGTTCCGTTCAAATTTCCAACCCAAAACAAGACTACTTCTAAGGCTCTGAATGCCCAAGTTACCAGAGAGGACACGATGCAGTGCTGCCGCCTTGTGCCGTTTTCCTGTAACAACAACTTTAAAAACTGTGCTCAAGGGCACTTACCATTCACAAGGCCTCTGACCTCAGGGGCTGCAAATGACTCTTGCCCAGGAGAAGTGTCCTGGGCTAGGTAATCTGCCATGAATTCAAATCAGGCCCGACGCTCAGGCAGAAATGTTTCAACAGCTCAGAGGTACTCACACGCTTTTTAAAAAACAGCACACCAAATGAAAAGATGCTCGGGATCGGCCGTGATCAGGGAATGCACATAAACGTAGACGAGGTGTTCCCTGGCTGCAGTCCTCAAAAAGCCTATAAAGAGTAAGTGCTCAACAGGACAGGCAGAAGAAGGAACCCTACTATGCTGTTGGTGGAAATGTAAATTGCTAACAGCCAGTATGGAGATAGGTAGGCAAGTTCCTTGCTAAACTATAAACTGGAGCTACCATCAGACTCGGCATCCCCACTCCAGTTTGTATAACCATAGAATACCATCATTGGAATAAAACACTTGCACCACAACGGTTGTTGTGGTACTCTTTACCATAGCCAAGCTAAGCAGATGACTGACATGTCCAGCGGGAAATGAATGGATAAAGAAGTTGTGCTACCTATGCTCCCTCGACTGTCACTCATCCAGGGAACAAAATGAACTCATGCTATTTGTAGCAACATGGATGGAGCAGTAGATGATATCACTAATTCTGGTATATTAGGGCCAGAAAGACACATATCCAGCATATCCCTTTCAGGTACAGTCGAAAAATGGATACAAAGGAAGTAATGTACTGTGCAAACACAGACTCACAAACTGAGACACGAAACGGAGATTTACCATAGGGGGAAATTGGGGATCGGAAAAAGATGAAGTAGGAGGTTGGGATTAACAGAAACACACTAATATATAAAAACACTTCAACAACGGCGACCCTACTAATAGCACAGGGATCTCTAATCGACACTCGTCAATAACCTAACATGGAAAATAATCCAAAATTGTAAAGGTACAGCTACATACATATCTGCATCAAGTTGCTGTCGAACTCAAACACAACATTGTATATAAACTATGCTGAAATAGAAAATAAATATTAAATTATAAAACAAGAAAAAGGCAAGAAATGCCTACTATATTACCCTCAGGCCTCTGTGACGTGGGCTGGTGTCACATCTCTGTTGCCTCAGCAGGCCTGGGTCCCAATGCAGGAGTATGCTGGTGCTGAGGGAGCCAGGGAGGAGGACGTGCCAGCAGATCAGCACCCCCTCAGACCTCTATTGCCCATTCTCCTCTGCATGGTAGCACAGTCTCCCGATCCAAGCCGGCCCTCTTACAACTAAGCCAAGCCTAGTGTACACAAATGAAGGTCGACCAGCTGGAAGGGAAGAGCTGTGAAAAGACACCGGATCTCCACAGCTCCTGCTAGTGGGGTTCCCACCTCCCGCCTACTTCCTTAGACTCGCCCCACCTACGAACCACAGGACCTTTAGCTTAGCACATTTGCACTGCTTGGGATTTGCGTGGGGTCGGGCAGCGCAGGGTAAGGTTGAAGAGGAAAAGATACACAAGAACTGCGGTGTGTGTTCAGCCACGTTGGACTCCAATTTCCAACCCAACACCAGGACTCCCTCTACGGCTCTCTTTGCCTACGTTACCAGGGAGGACACGAAGAAGTGCTGCCGCCTTGTGGCGCTTTCCTGTAACAACAACTTGAAAAACTGTACTCAAGGGCACTTAACATTCACAAGGCCTGCGGGGCTGCAAATGAACCCTGCCCTCCAGAAATGTCCTATGCTAGGTAATCTGAAATAAATTCAAATCAGGTCCGACTCTCAGGCAGAAATGTTTCAAGAGCCCAGTGGTACTCACACGCTTTTTAAAAAACAGCACCTCAAATGAAAAGATGCTCAGGATCTCTCATGATTAAAGAATGAAAATACACGTAGACGACGTGTTCCCTGGCTGCAGTCCTCAAAAAGCCTACAAATAGTAACTGCTCAAGAGGGCAGGAAAAAAGAGAACCCTACTACGCTGTTGGTGGAAATGTAAATTGCTAACAGCCAGTATGGAGATAGGTAGGCAAGTTCCTTAGTAACCTATAAACTGGAGCTACCACGAGATTCGGTAACCCCACTGCAGTTCGTATAACCAGAGAACACCATCATTGGAATAAAGCAGTTGCACCCCAACGGTCGTGGTGCTACTCTTTACCATAGCCAGGACAGGCAAACAACCAAAATGTCCAGCCAGAGATGATTGGATAAACAACTTGTGAGACCTATACTCCCTGGACTGTCTCTCATCCAGACAACAAAATGAACTCATGCTATTTGTAGCAACATGGATGCAGCAGTAGATGATCTCACTAATTCTGGTAAGTTAGAGACAGAAAGACACATATCCCAACATATCACTTATATGTGCAATCTAAAAACACATACAAAGAAGTAGTATACAAGGGAAACACAGATTCACAAATGGGAAAAAGAAGTGTCAAGTTCCCCGAGGGGGAAATTGGAGATCGGGGAAGGATGAAGTAGGAGGTTGGGATTCACAGAAATACACTAATATATAAAAAACACTTCATCAACGACAACCATCCTGAGAGCACAGGGAACTCTACTCAACATTCTTCAATACCCTAACAGGGAAAAGAATCCGAAATACTACGGGTACAGCTACATACATAACTGCATCAAGTTGCTGTAGAACTCAAACAAACACAACACTGTATATAAACTATGCTGGAATAGAAAATAAATGTTAAATTATAAACCAAGAAAAGGCAAGAAATGCCTACTCTACTACACTCTGGTCTCGGTGAACTGGGATGCTGTCACATCCCTTGAGCCTGAGCAGGCCTGGGGCCCCTGGCTAGAGTATGCTGCTGATTAGGGAGACAGGGGGAAGGACATGCCAGCAGATCAGCAGCCCCTCAGACCTCTAGTGCCCATTCTCCTCTGCATGGGACCACAATCTCTAGATCCAAGCTGACCCTCTTACAGTTGAGCCAAGCCTAGTGTACCCAAAGGATGGTGGACTCGCTCGGAGGGAAGAGCTGTGAAAAGAAACCGGATCTCCACGACTATTCCTGGTGGGGTTCCCACCTCCAAACTACTTCCTTAGATTCGCCTCACCTAGGAACCACAGCACCTTCAGCATAGCACATTTGCACTGCTTGGGATTTGCGTGGGCGAGGGGGATGCAGCATTAGGGGGAAGAGGGAAAGATACACAAGCCCTATGGTGTGTGTTCAGCCAGTTCCATTCAAATTTCCACCCCAACAACAAGACTACTTCTAAGGCTCTGTTTGCCCAAGTGACCAGAGAGGGCACAAAGCAGTGCTGCCGCCTTGTGGCGCTTTCCTGTAACAACAATTTGAAAAACTGTGCTCAAGGGCACTTAACATTCACAAGGCCTCTGACCTGCGGGGCTGCAAATGACCCCTGCCCAGGAGAAGTGTCCTGGGCTACGTAATCTGCCATGAATTCAAATCAGGCCCGACTCTCAGGCAGAAATGTTTCAACAGCTCAGTGGTACTCACACGCTTTTTAAAAAACAGCGCATCAAATGAAAAGATGCTCAGCATCTGTCATGGTTAGAGAATGCAAGTAAACGTAGACGAGGTGTTCCCTGGCTTCAGTCCTCAAAAAGCCTACAAAGAGTAAGTGCTCAAGAAGGCAGGAAAACAGGGAACCCTAATACGCTGTCGGTGGAAATGTAAATTGCTAACAGCCAGTATGGAGATAGGTAGGCAAGTTCCTCAGTAAACTATAAACTGGAGCTACCATGAGATTTGGCCACCCCACTGTAGTTCGTATAACCAGAGAATACCATCATTGGAATAAAGCAGTTGCACCCCAATTGTCGTGGTGCTACACTTTACCATAGCCAGGACACGCAAACAACCAAAATGTCCAGCCGGAGATGATTGGATAAACAACTTGTGAGACCTATACTCCCTGGACTGTCACTCATCCAGACAACAAAATGAATTCATGCTATTGGTAGCAACATGGATGCAGCAGTAGATGATCTCACTAATTCTGGTAAGTTAGAGACAGAAAGACACATATCCCAACATATCACTTATATGTGCAATCTAAAAACGCATACAAAGAATTAGTATACAAGGGAAACACAGATTCACAAACGGGAAAAAGAAGTGTCGAGTTCCCAGAGGGGGAAATTGGGGATTGGGGAAGGATGAAGTAGGAGGTTGGGATTCACAGAAATACACCAATATATAAAAAACACTTCATCAACGACAACCATCCTGAGAGCACAGGGAACTCTATTCAACATTCTTCAATACCCTAAGAGGGAAACGAATCCGAAATACTACAGGTACAGCTACATATATAACTGCATCAAGTTGCTGTAGAACTCAAACAAACACAACACTGTATATACACTATGCTGGAATGGAAAATAAATATTAAATTATAAAGCAAGAAAATGCAAGAAATACCAACACTATTACTCTCTGGCCTTGGTGAACTTGGATGGTGTGACATACCTTGAGCCTGAGCAGGCCTGGGGCCCCTGGCTAGAGTATGCTGCTGATTAGGGAGACAGGGGGGAGGACGTGCCAGCAGATCAGCACCCCCTCACATATCTAGTGCCCATTCTCCTCTGCATGGGACCACAATCTCTAGATCCAAGCCGACCCTCTTACAGATAAGCCAAGCCTAGTGTACCCAAAGTATGGTGGACTCGCTCGGAGGGAAGAGCTGTGAAAAGAAACCGGATCTCCACGACTATTCCTGGTGGGGTTCCCACCTCCAAACTACTTCCTTAGATTCGCCTCACCTACGAACCACAGCACCTTCAGCATAGCACATTTGCACTGCTTGGGATTTGCGTGGGCGAGGGGGATGCAGCATTAGGGGGAAGAAAGAAAGATACACAAGCCCTATGGTGTGTGTTCAGCCAGTTCCATTCAAATTTCCACCCCAACAACAAGACTAGTTCTAAGGCTCTGTTTGCCCAAGTGACCAGAGAGGGCACAAAGCAGTGCTGCCTCCTTGTGGCGCTTTCCCATAACAACAACTTGAAAAACTGTGCTCAAGGGCACTTAACATTCACAAGGCCTCTGACCTGCGTGGCTGCAAATGACCCCTGCCCAGGAGAAGTGTCCTGGGCTAGGTAATCTGCCATGAATTCAAATCAGGCCCGACTCTCAGGCAGAAATGTTTCAACAGCTCAGTGGTACTCACACGCTTTTTAAAAACCAGCGCATCAAATGCAAAGATGTTCAGGATCTCTCATGGTTAGAGAATGCAAATAAACGTAGACGAGGTGTTCCCTGGCTGCAGTCCTCAAAAAGCCTATAAAGAGTAAGTGCTCAAGAAGGCAGGAAAACAGCGAACCCTACTATGCTGTTGGTGGAAATGTAAATTGCTAACAGCCAGTATAGAGATAGGTAGGCAAGTTCCTTAGTAAACTATAAACTGGAGCTACCACGAGATTTGGCCACCCCACTGCAGTTCGTACAACCAGAGAATACCATCATTGGAATAAAGCAGTTGCACCCCAACGGTCGTGGTGCTACTCTTTACCATAGCCAGGACACGCAAACAGCCAAAATGTCCAGCCGGAGATGATTGGATAAACAACTTGTGAGACCTATACTCCCTGGACTGTCACTCATCCAGACAACAAAATGAATTCACGCTATTGATAGCAACATGGATGCAGCAGTAGATGATCTCACTAATTCTGGTAATTTAGAGACAGAAAGACACATATTCCATCATATCACTTATATGTGCAGTCTAAAAACGCATACAAAGCAGTAGTATAGAAGGGAAACACAGATTCACAAACGGGAAAAAGAAGTGTCAAGTTCCCCGAGGGGGAAATTGGGGATCGGGGAAGGATGAAGTAGGAGGTTGGGATTCAAGAAATACACTGATACATAGGAAACACTTCATCAACGACAACCATCCTGAGAGCACAGGGAACTCTACTCAACATTCTTCAATACCCTAAGAGGGAAACGAATCCGAAATACTACAGGTACAGCTACATACATAACTGCATCAAGTTGCTGTAGAACTCAAACAAACACAACACTGTATATACACCATGCTGGAATGGAAAATAAATATTAAATTATAAAACAAGAAACGGCAAGAAATGCCTACATTATTATTCTCTGGCCTCGGTGAACTGGGATGGTGTGACATCCCTTGAGCCTGAGCAGGCCTGGGGCCCCTGGCTAGAGTATGCTGCTGATTAGGGAGACAGGGGGGAGGAAGTGCCAGCAGATCAGCACGCCCTCAGACATCTAGTGCCCATTCTCCTCTGCATGGGACCACAATCTCTAGACCCAAGCCGACCCTCTTACAGATAAGCCAAGCCTAGTGTACCCAAAGGATGGTGGACTCGCTCGGAGGGAAGAGCTGTGAAAAGACACCGGATCTCCACGGCTACTGCTCGTGGGATTCCCACCTCCAGACTACTTCCTTAGATGTGCCTCACCTACGAACAACAGCACCTGCAGCACAGCACATTTGCACTGCTTGGGATTTGCGTGGGCGAGGGTCGTGCAGCGTTAGGGGGAAGAGGTAAAGAGACACAAGTCCTACGGTGTGTGTTCAGCCACGTTCCATTCAAATTTCCACCCCAACAACAAAACTAGTTCTAAGGCTCTGTTTGCCCAAGTGACCAGAGAGGGCACGAAGCAGTGCTGCCGCCTTGTGGCGCTTTCCTGTAACAACAACTTTTAAAACTGTGCTCAAGGGCACTTACCATTCACAAGGCCTCTGACCTATGGGGCTGCAAATGTCCCTTGCCCAGGAGAAGTGTCCTGGGCTAGGTAATCTGCCATGAATTCAAATCAGGCCCGACGCTCAGGCAGAAATGTTTCAACAGCTCAGAGTTACTCACACGCTTTTTAAAAAACAGCACATCAAATGAAAAGATGCTCAGGATCTGTCATGGTTAGAGAATGCAGACAAAAGTAGACGAGGTGTTCCCTGGCTGCAGTCCTCAAAAAGACTACAAAGAGTAAGTGCTCAAGAGGGCAGGAAAACAGGGAACCCTACTACGCTGTTGGTGGAAATGTAAATTGCTAACAGCCAGTAGGGAGATAGGTAGGCAAGTTCCTTAGTAAACTATAAACTGGAGCTACCACGAGATTTGGCCACCCCACTGCAGTTCGTATAACCAGAGACTACCATCATTGGAATAAAGTAGTTGCACCCCAACGGTCGTGGTGCTACTCTTTACCATAGCCAGGACACGCAAACAACCAAAATGTCCAGTCGGAGGTGATTGGATAAACAACTTGTGAGACCTATACTCCCTGGACTGTCACGCATCCAGACAACGAAATGAATTCATGCTATTGGTAGTAACATGGATGCAGCAGTAGATGATCTCACTAATTCTGGTAAGTTAGAGACAGAAAGAAACATCTCCCAACATATCACTTATATGTGCAATCTAAAAACGCATACAAAGAAGTAGTATACAAGGGAAACACAGATTCACAAACGGGAAAAAGAAATGTCGAGTTCCCAGAACGGGAAATTGGGGATCGGGGAAGGATGAACTAGGAGGTTGGGATTCACAGAAATACACTATGATATAAAAAAGACTTCATCAACGACAACCATCCTGAGAACACAGGGAACTCTACTTAACATTCTTCAATACCCTAAGAGGGAAACGAATCCGAAATACTACAGGTACAGCTACATATATAACTGCATCAAGTTGCTGTCGAACTCAAAAGAACACAATATTGTATATACACTATGCTGGAATGGAAAATAAATATTAAATTATAAAAGGAGAAAAGGCAAGAAATGCCTACACTATTACTCTCTGTCCTCGGTGAACTGGGTTGTGTGACATCCCTTGAGCCTGAGCAGGCCTGGGGCCCCTGGCTAGAGTATGCTGCTGATTAGGGAGACAGAGGGGAGGACGTGCCAGCAGATCAGCACCCCCTCAGATATCTAGTGCCCATTCTCCTCTGCATGGGACCACAATCTCTAGATCCAAGCTGACCCTCTTACAGCTGAGCCAAGCCTAGTGTACCCAAAGGATGGTGGATTCGCTCGGAGGGAAGAGCTCTGAAAACACACCAGATCTCCACGGCTACTCCTCGTGGGATTCCCACCTCCAGACTACTTCCTTACATTCGCCTCACCTAGGAACCACAGCACCTGCAGCACAGCACATTTGCACTGCTTGGGATTTGCGTGCGCAAGGGTGCTGCAGCCTTAGGGGGAAGAGGTAAAGAGACACAAGTCCTACGGTGTGTGTTCAGCCACGTTCCATTCAAATTTCCACCCCAACAACAAGACTAGTTCTAAGGCTCTGTGTGCCCAAGTGACCAGAGAGGGCACGAAGCAGTGCTGCCGCCTTTTGGCACTTTCCTGTAAGAACAACTTTTAAAACTGTGCTCAAGGGCACTTACCATTCACAAGGCCTCTGACCTACGGGGCTGCAAATGACCCTTGCCCAGGAGAAGTGTCCTGGGCTAGGTAATCTGCCATGAATTCAAATCAGGCCCGACGCTCAGGCAGAAATGTTTCAATAGCTCAGAGTTACTCACACGCTTTTTAAAAAACAGCACATCAAATGAAAAGATGCTCAGGATCTGCCGTGATCAGGGAATGCACATAAACGTAGACGAGGTGTTCCCTGGCTGCAGGCCTCAAAAAGCCTATAAAGAGTAAGTGCTCAACAGGGCAGGCAGAAGAGGGAACCCTACTATGCTGTTGGTGGAAATGTAAATTGCTAACAGCTAGTATGGACATAGGTAGGAAAGTTCCTTGCTAAACTATAAACTGGAGTGACCATCAGACTCGGCATTCCCACTCCAGTTTGTATAACCAGAGAATACCATCATTGGAATAAAACACTTCCACCCCAACGGTTGCTGTGCTACTCTTTACCATAGCCAAGCCACGCAGATGACTGACATGTCCAGCGGGAAATGAATGGATAAAGAAGTTGTGCTACCTATACTCCCTCGACTGTCACTCATCCAGGGAACAAAATGAACTCATGCTATTTGTAGCAACATGGATGGAGCAGTAGATATCACTAATTCTGGTATATTAGGGACAGAAAGACACATATCCAGCATATCCCTTTCTGGTACAGTCGAAAAATGGATACAAAGGAAGTAATGTACAGGGCAAACACAGACTCACACACTGAGACACAAAACGGAGATTTACCATGGGGGAAATTGGGGATTGGAAAAAGATGAAGTAGGAGGTTGGGATTAACAGAAACACACTAATATATAAAAAAACTTCAACAACGGCGACCCTACTAATAGCACAGGGATCTCTAAGTGACACTCGTCAATAACCTAACATGGAAAATAATCCAAACTTGTAAAGGTACAGCTACATATATATCTGCATCAACTTGCTATCGAACGCAAACAAACACAACATTGTATATAAACTATGCTGAAATAGAAAATAAGTATTAAATTATAAAACAAGAAAAAGGCAAGAAATGCCTACTATATTACCCTCAGGCCTCTGTGACGTGGGCTGGTGTCACATCTCTGTTGCCTCAGCAGGCCTGGGTCCCAATGCAGGAGTACGCTGGTGCTCAGGGAGCCAGGGAGGAGGACGTGCCAGCAGATCAGCACCCCCTCAGACCTCTATTGCCCATTCTCCTCTGCATGGTAGCACAGTCTCCCGATCCAAGCCGGCCCTCTTACAACTAAGCCAAGCCTAGTGTACCCAAATGAAGGTCGACCAGCTGGGAGGGAAGAGCTGTGAAAAGACACCGTATCTCCACAGCTCCTGCTAGTGGGGTTCCCACCTCCAGCCTACTTCCTTAGACTCGCCCCACCTACGAACCACAGCACCTTCAGCATAGCACATTTGCACTGCTTGGGATTTGCGTGGGGTCGGGCAGCGCAGGGTAAGGGTGAAGAGGAAAAGATACACAAGCACTGTGGTGTGTGTTCAGCCACGTTGGACTCCAATTTCCAACCCAACACCAAGACTCCCTCTAAGGCTCTGTTTGCCTATGTTACCAGGGAGGACACGAAGAAGTGCTGCCGCCTTGTGGCGCTTTCCCGTAACAACAACTTGAAAAACTGTACTCAAGGTCACTTAACATTCACAAGGCCTGCGGGGCTGCAAATGAACCCAGCCCTCTAGAAATGTCCTATGCTAGGTGATGTGAAATAAATTCAAATCAGGTCCGACTCTCAGGCAGAAATGTTTCAAGAGCCCAGTGGTACTCATACGCTTTTTAAAAAACAGCACCTCAAATGAAAAGATGCTCAGGATCTCTCATGATTAAAGAATGAAAATAAACGTATACAAGGTGTTCCCTGGCTGCAGTCCTCAAAAAGCCTACAAAGAGTAACTGCTCAAGAGGGCAGGAAAAAAGAGAACCCTACTACGCTGTTGGTGGAAATGTAAATTGCTAACAGCCAGTATGGAGATAGGTAGGCAAGTTCCTTAGTAACCTATAAACTGGAGCTACCACGAGATTCGGCAACCCCACTACAGTTCGTATAACCAGAGAATACCATCATTGGAATAAAACAGTTGCACCCCAACGGTCGTGGTGCTACTCTTTATCATAGCCAAGACACGCAAACAACCAAAATGTCCAGCGAGAGACGATTGGATAAAGAACTTGTGAGACCTATACTCCCTGGACTGTCACTCATCCAGACAACAAAATGAACTCATGCTATTTGTAGCAACATGGATGCAGCAGTAGATGATCTCACTAATTCTGGTAAGTTAGAGACAGAAAGACACATATCCCAGTATATCACTTATATGTGCAATCTAAAAACGCATACAACAAAGTAGTATACAAAGGAAACACAGATTCACAAACGGGAAAATAAAGTGTCGAGTTCCCAGAGGGGGAAATTGGGGATTGGGGAAGGATGAAGTAGGAGGTTGGGATTCAAGAAATACACTAATACTTAGAAAAGACTTCATCAACGACAACCATCCTGAGAGCACAGGGAACTCTACCCAACATTCTTCAATACCCTAAGAGGGAAACGAATCCGAAATACTACAGGTACAGCTACATATATAACTGCATCAAGTTGCTGTAGAACTCAAACAAACACAACACTGTATATACACTATGCTGGAATGGAAAATAAATATTAAATTAGAAAACAAGAAAAGGCAAGAAATGCCTACACTATTACTCTCTGGCCTCGGTGAACTGGGATGGTGTGACATCCCTTGAGCCTGAGCAGGCCTGGGGCCCCTGGCTACAGTATGCTGCTGATTAGGGAGACAGAGGGGAGGATGTGCCAGCAGATCAGCACCCCCTCTGATATCTAGTGCCCATTCTCCTCTGCATGGGACCACAATCTCTAGATCCAAGCTGACCCTCTTACAGCTGAGCCAAGCCTAGTGTACCCAAAGGATGGTGGATTCGCTCGGAGGGAAGAGCTCTGAAAGCACACCGGATCTCCACGGCTACTCCTCGTGGGATTCCGACCTCCAGACTACTTCCTTAGATTTGCCTCACCTACGAACCACAGCACCTGCAGCACAGCACATTTGCACTGCTTGGGATTTGCGTGGGCGAGGGTCGTGCAGCGTTAGGGGGAAGAGGTAGAGATGCACAAGTCCTACGGTGTGTGTTCAGCCACGTTCCGTTCAAATTTCCAACCCAAAACAAGACTACTTCTAAGGCTCTGAATGCCCAAGTTACCAGAGAGGACACGATGCAGTGCTGCCGCCTTGTGCCGTTTTCCTGTAACAACAACTTTAAAAACTGTGCTCAAGGGCACTTACCATTCACAAGGCCTCTGACCTCAGGGGCTGCAAATGACTCTTGCCCAGGAGAAGTGTCCTGGGCTAGGTAATCTGCCATGAATTCAAATCAGGCCCGACGCTCAGGCAGAAATGTTTCAACAGCTCAGAGGTACTCACACGCTTTTTAAAAAACAGCACACCAAATGAAAAGATGCTCGGGATCGGCCGTGATCAGGGAATGCACATAAACGTAGACGAGGTGTTCCCTGGCTGCAGTCCTCAAAAAGCCTATAAAGAGTAAGTGCTCAACAGGACAGGCAGAAGAAGGAACCCTACTATGCTGTTGGTGGAAATGTAAATTGCTAACAGCCAGTATGGAGATAGGTAGGCAAGTTCCTTGCTAAACTATAAACTGGAGCTACCATCAGACTCGGCATCCCCACTCCAGTTTGTATAACCATAGAATACCATCATTGGAATAAAACACTTGCACCACAACGGTTGTTGTGGTACTCTTTACCATAGCCAAGCTAAGCAGATGACTGACATGTCCAGCGGGAAATGAATGGATAAAGAAGTTGTGCTACCTATGCTCCCTCGACTGTCACTCATCCAGGGAACAAAATGAACTCATGCTATTTGTAGCAACATGGATGGAGCAGTAGATGATATCACTAATTCTGGTATATTAGGGCCAGAAAGACACATATCCAGCATATCCCTTTCAGGTACAGTCGAAAAATGGATACAAAGGAAGTAATGTACTGTGCAAACACAGACTCACAAACTGAGACACGAAACGGAGATTTACCATAGGGGGAAATTGGGGATCGGAAAAAGATGAAGTAGGAGGTTGGGATTAACAGAAACACACTAATATATAAAAACACTTCAACAACGGCGACCCTACTAATAGCACAGGGATCTCTAATCGACACTCGTCAATAACCTAACATGGAAAATAATCCAAAATTGTAAAGGTACAGCTACATACATATCTGCATCAAGTTGCTGTCGAACTCAAACACAACATTGTATATAAACTATGCTGAAATAGAAAATAAATATTAAATTATAAAACAAGAAAAAGGCAAGAAATGCCTACTATATTACCCTCAGGCCTCTGTGACGTGGGCTGGTGTCACATCTCTGTTGCCTCAGCAGGCCTGGGTCCCAATGCAGGAGTATGCTGGTGCTGAGGGAGCCAGGGAGGAGGACGTGCCAGCAGATCAGCACCCCCTCAGACCTCTATTGCCCATTCTCCTCTGCATGGTAGCACAGTCTCCCGATCCAAGCCGGCCCTCTTACAACTAAGCCAAGCCTAGTGTACACAAATGAAGGTCGACCAGCTGGAAGGGAAGAGCTGTGAAAAGACACCGGATCTCCACAGCTCCTGCTAGTGGGGTTCCCACCTCCCGCCTACTTCCTTAGACTCGCCCCACCTACGAACCACAGGACCTTTAGCTTAGCACATTTGCACTGCTTGGGATTTGCGTGGGGTCGGGCAGCGCAGGGTAAGGTTGAAGAGGAAAAGATACACAAGAACTGCGGTGTGTGTTCAGCCACGTTGGACTCCAATTTCCAACCCAACACCAGGACTCCCTCTACGGCTCTCTTTGCCTACGTTACCAGGGAGGACACGAAGAAGTGCTGCCGCCTTGTGGCGCTTTCCTGTAACAACAACTTGAAAAACTGTACTCAAGGGCACTTAACATTCACAAGGCCTGCGGGGCTGCAAATGAACCCTGCCCTCCAGAAATGTCCTATGCTAGGTAATCTGAAATAAATTCAAATCAGGTCCGACTCTCAGGCAGAAATGTTTCAAGAGCCCAGTGGTACTCACACGCTTTTTAAAAAACAGCACCTCAAATGAAAAGATGCTCAGGATCTCTCATGATTAAAGAATGAAAATACACGTAGACGACGTGTTCCCTGGCTGCAGTCCTCAAAAAGCCTACAAATAGTAACTGCTCAAGAGGGCAGGAAAAAAGAGAACCCTACTACGCTGTTGGTGGAAATGTAAATTGCTAACAGCCAGTATGGAGATAGGTAGGCAAGTTCCTTAGTAACCTATAAACTGGAGCTACCACGAGATTCGGTAACCCCACTGCAGTTCGTATAACCAGAGAACACCATCATTGGAATAAAGCAGTTGCACCCCAACGGTCGTGGTGCTACTCTTTACCATAGCCAGGACAGGCAAACAACCAAAATGTCCAGCCAGAGATGATTGGATAAACAACTTGTGAGACCTATACTCCCTGGACTGTCTCTCATCCAGACAACAAAATGAACTCATGCTATTTGTAGCAACATGGATGCAGCAGTAGATGATCTCACTAATTCTGGTAAGTTAGAGACAGAAAGACACATATCCCAACATATCACTTATATGTGCAATCTAAAAACACATACAAAGAAGTAGTATACAAGGGAAACACAGATTCACAAATGGGAAAAAGAAGTGTCAAGTTCCCCGAGGGGGAAATTGGAGATCGGGGAAGGATGAAGTAGGAGGTTGGGATTCACAGAAATACACTAATATATAAAAAACACTTCATCAACGACAACCATCCTGAGAGCACAGGGAACTCTACTCAACATTCTTCAATACCCTAACAGGGAAAAGAATCCGAAATACTACGGGTACAGCTACATACATAACTGCATCAAGTTGCTGTAGAACTCAAACAAACACAACACTGTATATAAACTATGCTGGAATAGAAAATAAATGTTAAATTATAAACCAAGAAAAGGCAAGAAATGCCTACTCTACTACACTCTGGTCTCGGTGAACTGGGATGCTGTCACATCCCTTGAGCCTGAGCAGGCCTGGGGCCCCTGGCTAGAGTATGCTGCTGATTAGGGAGACAGGGGGAAGGACATGCCAGCAGATCAGCAGCCCCTCAGACCTCTAGTGCCCATTCTCCTCTGCATGGGACCACAATCTCTAGATCCAAGCTGACCCTCTTACAGTTGAGCCAAGCCTAGTGTACCCAAAGGATGGTGGACTCGCTCGGAGGGAAGAGCTGTGAAAAGAAACCGGATCTCCACGACTATTCCTGGTGGGGTTCCCACCTCCAAACTACTTCCTTAGATTCGCCTCACCTAGGAACCACAGCACCTTCAGCATAGCACATTTGCACTGCTTGGGATTTGCGTGGGCGAGGGGGATGCAGCATTAGGGGGAAGAGGGAAAGATACACAAGCCCTATGGTGTGTGTTCAGCCAGTTCCATTCAAATTTCCACCCCAACAACAAGACTACTTCTAAGGCTCTGTTTGCCCAAGTGACCAGAGAGGGCACAAAGCAGTGCTGCCGCCTTGTGGCGCTTTCCTGTAACAACAATTTGAAAAACTGTGCTCAAGGGCACTTAACATTCACAAGGCCTCTGACCTGCGGGGCTGCAAATGACCCTTGCCCCGGAGACGTATCCTGGGCTAGGTAATCTGACATGAATTCAAATCAGGCCCGACGCTCAGGCAGAAATGTTTCAACAGCTCAGAGGTACTCACACGCTTTTTGAAAAACAGCACATTAAATGAAAAGATTCTCAGGATCTGCCGTGATCAGGGAATGCACATAAACGTAGACGAGGTGTTCCCTGGCTGCAGTCCTCAAAAAGACTACAAAGAGTACGTGCTCAACAGGGCAGGCAGAAGAGGGAACCCTACTATGCTGTTGGTGGAAATGTAAATTGCTAACAGCCAGTATGGAGATAGGTAGGCAAGTTCCTTGCTAAACTATAAACTGGAGCTACCATCAGACTCGGCATCCCCACTCCAGTTTGTATAACCAGAGAATACCATCATTGGAATAAAACACTTGCACCACAACGGTTGTTGTGCTACTCTTTACCATAGCCAAGCCACGCAGATGACTGACATGTCCAGCGGGAAATGAATGGATAAAGAAGTTGTGCTACCTATACTCCCTCGACTGTCACTCATCCAGGGAACAAAATGAACTCATGCTATTTGTAGCAACATGGATGGAGCAGTAGATGATATCACTAATTCTGGTATATTAGGCACAGAAAGACACATATCCAGCATATCCCTTTCAGGTACAGTCAAAAAATGGATACAAAGGAAGTAATGTACAGGGCAAACACGGACTCATAAACTGAGACACGAAACGGAGATTTACCATGGGGGAAATTGGGGATCGGAAAAAGATGAAGTAGGAGGTTGGGATTAACAGAAACACACTAATATATAAAAAAACTTCAACAACGGCGACCCTACTAATAGCACAGGGATCTCTAATCGACACTCGTCAATAACTTAAAATGGAAAATAATCCAAAATTGTAAAGGTACAGCTACATATATATCTGCATCAAGTTGCTGTCGAACTCAAACAAACACAACACTGTATATGAACTATGCTGAAATAGAAAATAAGTATTAAATTATAAAACAAGAAAAAGGCAAGAAATGCCTACTATATTACCCTCAGGCCTCTGTGACGTGGGCTGGTGTCACATCTCTGTTGCCTCAGCAGGCCTGGGTCCCAATGCAGGAGTACGCTGGTGCTGAGGGAGCCAGGGAGGAGGACGTGCCAGCAGATCAGCACCCCCTCAGACCTCTATTGCCCATTCTCCTCTGCATGGTAGCACAGTCTCCCGATCCAAGCCGGCCCTCTTACAACTAAGCCAAGCCTAGTGTACCCAAATGAAGGTCGACCAGCTGGGAGGGAAGAGCTGTGAAAAGACACCGGATCTCCACAGCTCCTGCTAGTGGGGTTCCCACCTCCAGCCTACTTCCTTAGACTCGGCCCACCTACGAACCACAGCACCTTCAGCATAGCACATTTGCACTGCTTGGGATTTACGTGGGGTCGGGCAGTGTAGGGTAAGGGTGAAGAGGAAAAGATACACAAGCACTGCGGTGTGTGTTCAGCCACGTTGAACTCCAATTTCCAACCCAACACCAGGACTCCCTCTAAGGCTCTGTTTGCCTACACTACCAGGGAGGACATGAAGAAGTGCTGCCGCCTTGTGGCGCTTTCCTGTAACAACAACTTGAAAAACTATACTCAAGGGCACTTAAAATTCACAAGGCCTGTGGGGCTGCAAATGAACCCTGCCCTCCAGAAATATCCTATGCTAGGTAATCTGAAATAAATTCAAATCAGGTCCGACTCTCAGGCAGAAATGTTTCAAGAGCCCAGTGGTACTCACACGCTTTTTAAAAAACAGCACCTCAAATGAAAAGATGCTCAGGATCTCTCATGATTAAAGAATGAAAATAAACGTAGACGAGGTGTTCCCTGGCTGCAGTCCTCAAAAAGCCTACAAAGAGTAACTGCTCAAGAGGGCAGGAAAAAAGAGAACCCTACTACGATGTTGGTGGAAATGTAAATTGCTAACAGCCAGTATGGAGATAGGTAGGCAAGTTCCTTAGTAACCTATAAACTGGAGCTACCACGAGATTCGGCAACCCCACAGCAGTTCGTATAACCAGAGAATACCATCATTGGAATAAAACAGTTGCACCCCAACGGTCGTGGTGCTATTCTTTATCATAGCCAAGACACGCAAACAACCCAAATGTCCAGCGAGAGACGATTGGATAAAGAACTTGTGAGACCTATACTCCCTGGACTGTCACTCATCCAGACAACAAAATGAACTCATGCTATTTGTAGCAACATGGATGCAGCAGTAGATGATCTCACTAATTCTGGTAAGTTAGAGTCAGAAAGACACATATCCCAGCATATCACTTATATGTGCAATCTAAAAACGCATACAACGAAGTAGTATACAAAGGAAACACAGATTCACAAATGGGAAAAAGAAGTGTCGAGTTCCCAGAGGGGGAAACTGGGGATCGGGGAAGGATGAAGTAGGAGGTTGGGATTCACAGAGAAACACTAATATATAAAAAAGACTTCATCAACAACAACCATCCTGAGAGCACAGGGAACTCTACTCAACATTCTTCAATACCCTAACAGGGAAAAGAATTCGAAATACTACGGGTACAGCTACATACATAACTGCATCAAGTTGCTGTAGAACTCAAACAAACACAACACTGTATATAAACTATGCTGGAATAGAAAATAAATGTTAAATTATAAACCAAGAAAAGGCAAGAAATGCCTACTCTACTACACTCTGGTCTCGGTGAACTGGGATGCTGTCACATCCCTTGAGCCTGAGCAGGCCTGGGGCCCCTGGCTAGAGTATGCTGCTGATTAGGGAGACAGGGGGAAGGACGTGCCAGCAGATCAGCACCCCCTCAGACCTCTAGTGCCCATTCTCCTCTGCATGGGACCACAATCTCTAGATCCAAGCTGACCCTCTTACAGTTGAGCCAAGCCTAGTGTACACAAAGGATGGTGGACTCGCTCGGAGGGAAGAGCTGTGAAAAGAAACCGGATCTCCACGACTATTCCTGGTGGGGTTCCCACCTCCAAACTACTTCCTTAGATTCGCCTCACCTACGAACCACAGCACCTTCAGCATAGCACATTTGCACTGCTTGGGATTTGCGTGGGCGAGGGTGATGCAGCATTAGGGGGAAGAGGGAAACATACACAAGCCCTATGGTGTGTGTTCAGCCAGTTCCATTCAAATTTCCACCCCAACAACAAGACTAGTTCTAAGGCTCTGTTTGCCCAAGTGACCAGAGAGGGCACAAAGCAGTGCTGCCGCCTTGTGGCGCTTTCCCGTAACAACAACTTGAAAAACTGTGCTCAAGGGAACTTAACATTCACAAGGCCTCTGACCTGCGGGGCTGCAAATGACCCCTGCCCAGGAGAAGTGTCCTGGGCTAGGTAATCTGCCATGAATTCAAATCAGGCCCGACTCTCAGGCAGAAATGTTTCAACAGCTCAGAGGTACTCACACGCTTTTTGAAAAACAGCACATCAAATGAAAAGATGCTCAGGATCTGCCGTGATCAGGGAATGCACATAAACGTAGACGAGGTGTTCCCTCGCTGCAGTCCTCAACAAGACTACAAAGAGTACGTGCTCAACAGGGCAGGCAGAAGAGGGAACCCTACTATGCTGTTGTTGGAAATGTAAATTGCTAACAGCCAGTATGGAGATAGGTAGGCAAGTTCCTTGCTGAACTATAAACTGGAGCTACCATCAGACTTGGCATCCCCACTCCAGTTTGTATAACCAGAGAATACCATCATTGGAATAAAACACTTGCACCACAACGGTTGTTGTGCTACTCTTTACCATAGCCAAGCCACACAGATGACTGACATGTCCAGCGGGAAATGAATGGATAAAGAAGTTGTGCTACCTATGCTCCCTCGACTGTCACTCATCCAGGGAACAAAATGAACTCATGCTATTTGTAGCAACATGGATGGAGCAGTAGATGATATCACTAATTCTGGTATATTAGGGCCAGAAAGACACATATCCAGCATATCCCTTTCAGGTACAGTCGAAAAATGGATACAAAGGAAGTAATGTACTGTGCAAACACAGACTCACAAACTGAGACACGAAACGGAGATTTACCATAGGGGGAAATTGGGGATCGGAAAAAGATGAAGTAGGAGGTTGGGATTAACAGAAACACACTAATATATAAAAACACTTCAACAACGGCGACCCTACTAATAGCACAGGGATCTCTAATCGACACTCGTCAATAACCTAACATGGAAAATAATCCAAAATTGTAAAGGTACAGCTACATACATATCTGCATCAAGTTGCTGTCGAACTCAAACACAACATTGTATATAAACTATGCTGAAATAGAAAATAAATATTAAATTATAAAACAAGAAAAAGGCAAGAAATGCCTACTATATTACCCTCAGGCCTCTGTGACGTGGGCTGGTGTCACATCTCTGTTGCCTCAGCAGGCCTGGGTCCCAATGCAGGAGTATGCTGGTGCTGAGGGAGCCAGGGAGGAGGACGTGCCAGCAGATCAGCACCCCCTCAGACCTCTATTGCCCATTCTCCTCTGCATGGTAGCACAGTCTCCCGATCCAAGCCGGCCCTCTTACAACTAAGCCAAGCCTAGTGTACACAAATGAAGGTCGACCAGCTGGAAGGGAAGAGCTGTGAAAAGACACCGGATCTCCACAGCTCCTGCTAGTGGGGTTCCCACCTCCCGCCTACTTCCTTAGACTCGCCCCACCTACGAACCACAGGACCTTTAGCTTAGCACATTTGCACTGCTTGGGATTTGCGTGGGGTCGGGCAGCGCAGGGTAAGGTTGAAGAGGAAAAGATACACAAGAACTGCGGTGTGTGTTCAGCCACGTTGGACTCCAATTTCCAACCCAACACCAGGACTCCCTCTACGGCTCTCTTTGCCTACGTTACCAGGGAGGACACGAAGAAGTGCTGCCGCCTTGTGGCGCTTTCCTGTAACAACAACTTGAAAAACTGTACTCAAGGGCACTTAACATTCACAAGGCCTGCGGGGCTGCAAATGAACCCTGCCCTCCAGAAATGTCCTATGCTAGGTAATCTGAAATAAATTCAAATCAGGTCCGACTCTCAGGCAGAAATGTTTCAAGAGCCCAGTGGTACTCACACGCTTTTTAAAAAACAGCACCTCAAATGAAAAGATGCTCAGGATCTCTCATGATTAAAGAATGAAAATACACGTAGACGACGTGTTCCCTGGCTGCAGTCCTCAAAAAGCCTACAAATAGTAACTGCTCAAGAGGGCAGGAAAAAAGAGAACCCTACTACGCTGTTGGTGGAAATGTAAATTGCTAACAGCCAGTATGGAGATAGGTAGGCAAGTTCCTTAGTAACCTATAAACTGGAGCTACCACGAGATTCGGTAACCCCACTGCAGTTCGTATAACCAGAGAACACCATCATTGGAATAAAGCAGTTGCACCCCAACGGTCGTGGTGCTACTCTTTACCATAGCCAGGACAGGCAAACAACCAAAATGTCCAGCCAGAGATGATTGGATAAACAACTTGTGAGACCTATACTCCCTGGACTGTCTCTCATCCAGACAACAAAATGAACTCATGCTATTTGTAGCAACATGGATGCAGCAGTAGATGATCTCACTAATTCTGGTAAGTTAGAGACAGAAAGACACATATCCCAACATATCACTTATATGTGCAATCTAAAAACACATACAAAGAAGTAGTATACAAGGGAAACACAGATTCACAAATGGGAAAAAGAAGTGTCAAGTTCCCCGAGGGGGAAATTGGAGATCGGGGAAGGATGAAGTAGGAGGTTGGGATTCACAGAAATACACTAATATATAAAAAACACTTCATCAACGACAACCATCCTGAGAGCACAGGGAACTCTACTCAACATTCTTCAATACCCTAACAGGGAAAAGAATCCGAAATACTACGGGTACAGCTACATACATAACTGCATCAAGTTGCTGTAGAACTCAAACAAACACAACACTGTATATAAACTATGCTGGAATAGAAAATAAATGTTAAATTATAAACCAAGAAAAGGCAAGAAATGCCTACTCTACTACACTCTGGTCTCGGTGAACTGGGATGCTGTCACATCCCTTGAGCCTGAGCAGGCCTGGGGCCCCTGGCTAGAGTATGCTGCTGATTAGGGAGACAGGGGGAAGGACATGCCAGCAGATCAGCAGCCCCTCAGACCTCTAGTGCCCATTCTCCTCTGCATGGGACCACAATCTCTAGATCCAAGCTGACCCTCTTACAGTTGAGCCAAGCCTAGTGTACCCAAAGGATGGTGGACTCGCTCGGAGGGAAGAGCTGTGAAAAGAAACCGGATCTCCACGACTATTCCTGGTGGGGTTCCCACCTCCAAACTACTTCCTTAGATTCGCCTCACCTAGGAACCACAGCACCTTCAGCATAGCACATTTGCACTGCTTGGGATTTGCGTGGGCGAGGGGGATGCAGCATTAGGGGGAAGAGGGAAACATACACAAGCCCTATGGTGTGTGTTCAGCCAGTTCCATTCAAATTTCCACCCCAACAACAAGACTACTTCTAAGGCTCTGTTTGCCCAAGTGACCAGAGAGGGCACAAAGCAGTGCTGCCGCCTTGTGGCGCTTTCCTGTAACAACAATTTGAAAAACTGTGCTCAAGGGCACTTAACATTCACAAGGCCTCTGACCTGCGGGGCTGCAAATGACCCTTGCCCCGGAGACGTGTCCTGGGCTAGGTAATCTGCCATGAATTCAAATCAGGCCCGACGCTCAGGCAGAAATGTTTCAACAGCTCAGAGGTACTCACACGCTTTTTGAAAAACAGCACATTAAATGAAAAGATTCTCAGGATCTGCCGTGATCAGGGAATGCACATAAACGTAGACGAGGTGTTCCCTGGCTGCAGTCCTCAAAAAGACTACAAAGAGTACGTGCTCAACAGGGCAGGCAGAAGAGGGAACCCTACTATGCTGTTGGTGGAAATGTAAATTGCTAACAGCCAGTATGGAGATAGGTAGGCAAGTTCCTTGCTAAACTATAAACTGGAGCTACCATCAGACTCGGCATCCCCACTCCAGTTTGTATAACCAGAGAATACCATCATTGGAATAAAACACTTGCACCACAACGGTTGTTGTGCTACTCTTTACCATAGCCAAGCCACGCAGATGACTGACATGTCCAGCGGGAAATGAATGGATAAAGAAGTTGTGCTACCTATACTCCCTCGACTGTCACTCATCCAGGGAACAAAATGAACTCATGCTATTTGTAGCAACATGGATGGAGCAGTAGATGATATCACTAATTCTGGTATATTAGGCACAGAAAGACACATATCCAGCATATCCCTTTCAGGTACAGTCAAAAAATGGATACAAAGGAAGTAATGTACAGGGCAAACACGGACTCATAAACTGAGACACGAAACGGAGATTTACCATGGGGGAAATTGGGGATCGGAAAAAGATGAAGTAGGAGGTTGGGATTAACAGAAACACACTAATATATAAAAAAACTTCAACAACGGCGACCCTACTAATAGCACAGGGATCTCTAATCGACACTCGTCAATAACTTAAAATGGAAAATAATCCAAAATTGTAAAGGTACAGCTACATATATATCTGCATCAAGTTGCTGTCGAACTCAAACAAACACAACACTGTATATGAACTATGCTGAAATAGAAAATAAGTATTAAATTATAAAACAAGAAAAAGGCAAGAAATGCCTACTATATTACCCTCAGGCCTCTGTGACGTGGGCTGGTGTCACATCTCTGTTGCCTCAGCAGGCCTGGGTCCCAATGCAGGAGTACGCTGGTGCTGAGGGAGCCAGGGAGGAGGACGTGCCAGCAGATCAGCACCCCCTCAGACCTCTATTGCCCATTCTCCTCTGCATGGTAGCACAGTCTCCCGATCCAAGCCGGCCCTCTTACAACTAAGCCAAGCCTAGTGTACCCAAATGAAGGTCGACCAGCTGGGAGGGAAGAGCTGTGAAAAGACACCGGATCTCCACAGCTCCTGCTAGTGGGGTTCCCACCTCCAGCCTACTTCCTTAGACTCGGCCCACCTACGAACCACAGCACCTTCAGCATAGCACATTTGCACTGCTTGGGATTTACGTGGGGTCGGGCAGTGTAGGGTAAGGGTGAAGAGGAAAAGATACACAAGCACTGCGGTGTGTGTTCAGCCACGTTGAACTCCAATTTCCAACCCAACACCAGGACTCCCTCTAAGGCTCTGTTTGCCTACACTACCAGGGAGGACATGAAGAAGTGCTGCCGCCTTGTGGCGCTTTCCTGTAACAACAACTTGAAAAACTATACTCAAGGGCACTTAAAATTCACAAGGCCTGTGGGGCTGCAAATGAACCCTGCCCTCCAGAAATATCCTATGCTAGGTAATCTGAAATAAATTCAAATCAGGTCCGACTCTCAGGCAGAAATGTTTCAAGAGCCCAGTGGTACTCACACGCTTTTTAAAAAACAGCACCTCAAATGAAAAGATGCTCAGGATCTCTCATGATTAAAGAATGAAAATAAACGTAGACGAGGTGTTCCCTGGCTGCAGTCCTCAAAAAGCCTACAAAGAGTAACTGCTCAAGAGGGCAGGAAAAAAGAGAACCCTACTACGATGTTGGTGGAAATGTAAATTGCTAACAGCCAGTATGGAGATAGGTAGGCAAGTTCCTTAGTAACCTATAAACTGGAGCTACCACGAGATTCGGCAACCCCACAGCAGTTCGTATAACCAGAGAATACCATCATTGGAATAAAACAGTTGCACCCCAACGGTCGTGGTGCTATTCTTTATCATAGCCAAGACACGCAAACAACCCAAATGTCCAGCGAGAGACGATTGGATAAAGAACTTGTGAGACCTATACTCCCTGGACTGTCACTCATCCAGACAACAAAATGAACTCATGCTATTTGTAGCAACATGGATGCAGCAGTAGATGATCTCACTAATTCTGGTAAGTTAGAGTCAGAAAGACACATATCCCAGCATATCACTTATATGTGCAATCTAAAAACGCATACAACGAAGTAGTATACAAAGGAAACACAGATTCACAAATGGGAAAAAGAAGTGTCGAGTTCCCAGAGGGGGAAACTGGGGATCGGGGAAGGATGAAGTAGGAGGTTGGGATTCACAGAGAAACACTAATATATAAAAAAGACTTCATCAACAACAACCATCCTGAGAGCACAGGGAACTCTACTCAACATTCTTCAATACCCTAACAGGGAAAAGAATTCGAAATACTACGGGTACAGCTACATACATAACTGCATCAAGTTGCTGTAGAACTCAAACAAACACAACACTGTATATAAACTATGCTGGAATAGAAAATAAATGTTAAATTATAAACCAAGAAAAGGCAAGAAATGCCTACTCTACTACACTCTGGTCTCGGTGAACTGGGATGCTGTCACATCCCTTGAGCCTGAGCAGGCCTGGGGCCCCTGGCTAGAGTATGCTGCTGATTAGGGAGACAGGGGGAAGGACGTGCCAGCAGATCAGCACCCCCTCAGACCTCTAGTGCCCATTCTCCTCTGCATGGGACCACAATCTCTAGATCCAAGCTGACCCTCTTACAGTTGAGCCAAGCCTAGTGTACACAAAGGATGGTGGACTCGCTCGGAGGGAAGAGCTGTGAAAAGAAACCGGATCTCCACGACTATTCCTGGTGGGGTTCCCACCTCCAAACTACTTCCTTAGATTCGCCTCACCTACGAACCACAGCACCTTCAGCATAGCACATTTGCACTGCTTGGGATTTGCGTGGGCGAGGGTGATGCAGCATTAGGGGGAAGAGGGAAACATACACAAGCCCTATGGTGTGTGTTCAGCCAGTTCCATTCAAATTTCCACCCCAACAACAAGACTAGTTCTAAGGCTCTGTTTGCCCAAGTGACCAGAGAGGGCACAAAGCAGTGCTGCCGCCTTGTGGCGCTTTCCCGTAACAACAACTTGAAAAACTGTGCTCAAGGGAACTTAACATTCACAAGGCCTCTGACCTGCGGGGCTGCAAATGACCCCTGCCCAGGAGAAGTGTCCTGGGCTAGGTAATCTGCCATGAATTCAAATCAGGCCCGACTCTCAGGCAGAAATGTTTCAACAGCTCAGAGGTACTCACACGCTTTTTGAAAAACAGCACATCAAATGAAAAGATGCTCAGGATCTGCCGTGATCAGGGAATGCACATAAACGTAGACGAGGTGTTCCCTCGCTGCAGTCCTCAACAAGACTACAAAGAGTACGTGCTCAACAGGGCAGGCAGAAGAGGGAACCCTACTATGCTGCTGTTGGAAATGTAAATTGCTAACAGCCAGTATGGAGATAGGTAGGCAAGTTCCTTGCTGAACTATAAACTGGAGCTACCATCAGACTTGGCATCCCCACTCCAGTTTGTATAACCAGAGAATACCATCATTGGAATAAAACACTTGCACCACAACGGTTGTTGTGCTACTCTTTACCATAGCCAAGCCACACAGATGACTGACATGTCCAGCGGGAAATGAATGGATAAAGAAGTTGTGCTACCTATGCTCCCTCGACTGTCACTCATCCAGGGAACAAAATGAACTCATGCTATTTGTAGCAACATGGATGGAGCAGTAGATGATATCACTAATTCTGGTATATTAGGGCCAGAAAGACACATATCCAGCATATCCCTTTCAGGTACAGTCGAAAAATGGATACAAAGGAAGTAATGTACTGTGCAAACACAGACTCACAAACTGAGACACGAAACGGAGATTTACCATAGGGGGAAATTGGGGATCGGAAAAAGATGAAGTAGGAGGTTGGGATTAACAGAAACACACTAATATATAAAAACACTTCAACAACGGCGACCCTACTAATAGCACAGGGATCTCTAATCGACACTCGTCAATAACCTAACATGGAAAATAATCCAAAATTGTAAAGGTACAGCTACATACATATCTGCATCAAGTTGCTGTCGAACTCAAACACAACATTGTATATAAACTATGCTGAAATAGAAAATAAATATTAAATTATAAAACAAGAAAAAGGCAAGAAATGCCTACTATATTACCCTCAGGCCTCTGTGACGTGGGCTGGTGTCACATCTCTGTTGCCTCAGCAGGCCTGGGTCCCAATGCAGGAGTATGCTGGTGCTGAGGGAGCCAGGGAGGAGGACGTGCCAGCAGATCAGCACCCCCTCAGACCTCTATTGCCCATTCTCCTCTGCATGGTAGCACAGTCTCCCGATCCAAGCCGGCCCTCTTACAACTAAGCCAAGCCTAGTGTACACAAATGAAGGTCGACCAGCTGGAAGGGAAGAGCTGTGAAAAGACACCGGATCTCCACAGCTCCTGCTAGTGGGGTTCCCACCTCCCGCCTACTTCCTTAGACTCGCCCCACCTACGAACCACAGGACCTTTAGCTTAGCACATTTGCACTGCTTGGGATTTGCGTGGGGTCGGGCAGCGCAGGGTAAGGTTGAAGAGGAAAAGATACACAAGAACTGCGGTGTGTGTTCAGCCACGTTGGACTCCAATTTCCAACCCAACACCAGGACTCCCTCTACGGCTCTCTTTGCCTACGTTACCAGGGAGGACACGAAGAAGTGCTGCCGCCTTGTGGCGCTTTCCTGTAACAACAACTTGAAAAACTGTACTCAAGGGCACTTAACATTCACAAGGCCTGCGGGGCTGCAAATGAACCCTGCCCTCCAGAAATGTCCTATGCTAGGTAATCTGAAATAAATTCAAATCAGGTCCGACTCTCAGGCAGAAATGTTTCAAGAGCCCAGTGGTACTCACACGCTTTTTAAAAAACAGCACCTCAAATGAAAAGATGCTCAGGATCTCTCATGATTAAAGAATGAAAATACACGTAGACGACGTGTTCCCTGGCTGCAGTCCTCAAAAAGCCTACAAATAGTAACTGCTCAAGAGGGCAGGAAAAAAGAGAACCCTACTACGCTGTTGGTGGAAATGTAAATTGCTAACAGCCAGTATGGAGATAGGTAGGCAAGTTCCTTAGTAACCTATAAACTGGAGCTACCACGAGATTCGGTAACCCCACTGCAGTTCGTATAACCAGAGAACACCATCATTGGAATAAAGCAGTTGCACCCCAACGGTCGTGGTGCTACTCTTTACCATAGCCAGGACAGGCAAACAACCAAAATGTCCAGCCAGAGATGATTGGATAAACAACTTGTGAGACCTATACTCCCTGGACTGTCTCTCATCCAGACAACAAAATGAACTCATGCTATTTGTAGCAACATGGATGCAGCAGTAGATGATCTCACTAATTCTGGTAAGTTAGAGACAGAAAGACACATATCCCAACATATCACTTATATGTGCAATCTAAAAACACATACAAAGAAGTAGTATACAAGGGAAACACAGATTCACAAATGGGAAAAAGAAGTGTCAAGTTCCCCGAGGGGGAAATTGGAGATCGGGGAAGGATGAAGTAGGAGGTTGGGATTCACAGAAATACACTAATATATAAAAAACACTTCATCAACGACAACCATCCTGAGAGCACAGGGAACTCTACTCAACATTCTTCAATACCCTAACAGGGAAAAGAATCCGAAATACTACGGGTACAGCTACATACATAACTGCATCAAGTTGCTGTAGAACTCAAACAAACACAACACTGTATATAAACTATGCTGGAATAGAAAATAAATGTTAAATTATAAACCAAGAAAAGGCAAGAAATGCCTACTCTACTACACTCTGGTCTCGGTGAACTGGGATGCTGTCACATCCCTTGAGCCTGAGCAGGCCTGGGGCCCCTGGCTAGAGTATGCTGCTGATTAGGGAGACAGGGGGAAGGACATGCCAGCAGATCAGCAGCCCCTCAGACCTCTAGTGCCCATTCTCCTCTGCATGGGACCACAATCTCTAGATCCAAGCTGACCCTCTTACAGTTGAGCCAAGCCTAGTGTACCCAAAGGATGGTGGACTCGCTCGGAGGGAAGAGCTGTGAAAAGAAACCGGATCTCCACGACTATTCCTGGTGGGGTTCCCACCTCCAAACTACTTCCTTAGATTCGCCTCACCTAGGAACCACAGCACCTTCAGCATAGCACATTTGCACTGCTTGGGATTTGCGTGGGCGAGGGGGATGCAGCATTAGGGGGAAGAGGGAAAGATACACAAGCCCTATGGTGTGTGTTCAGCCAGTTCCATTCAAATTTCCACCCCAACAACAAGACTACTTCTAAGGCTCTGTTTGCCCAAGTGACCAGAGAGGGCACAAAGCAGTGCTGCCGCCTTGTGGCGCTTTCCTGTAACAACAATTTGAAAAACTGTGCTCAAGGGCACTTAACATTCACAAGGCCTCTGACCTGCGGGGCTGCAAATGACCCTTGCCCCGGAGACGTGTCCTGGGCTAGGTAATCTGCCATGAATTCAAATCAGGCCCGACGCTCAGGCAGAAATGTTTCAACAGCTCAGAGGTACTCACACGCTTTTTGAAAAACAGCACATTAAATGAAAAGATTCTCAGGATCTGCCGTGATCAGGGAATGCACATAAACGTAGACGAGGTGTTCCCTGGCTGCAGTCCTCAAAAAGACTACAAAGAGTACGTGCTCAACAGGGCAGGCAGAAGAGGGAACCCTACTATGCTGTTGGTGGAAATGTAAATTGCTAACAGCCAGTATGGAGATAGGTAGGCAAGTTCCTTGCTAAACTATAAACTGGAGCTACCATCAGACTCGGCATCCCCACTCCAGTTTGTATAACCAGAGAATGCCATCATTTGAATAAAACACTTGCACCACAACGGTTGTTGTGCTACTCTTTACCATAGCCAAGCCACGCAGATGACTGACATGTCCAGCGGGAAATGAATGGATAAAGAAGTTGTGCTACCTATACTCCCTCGACTGTCACTCATCCAGGGAACAAAATGAACTCATGCTATTTGTAGCAACATGGATGGAGCAGTAGATGATATCACTAATTCTGGTATATTAGGCACAGAAAGACACATATCCAGCATATCCCTTTCAGGTACAGTCAAAAAATGGATACAAAGGAAGTAATGTACAGGGCAAACACGGACTCATAAACTGAGACACGAAACGGAGATTTACCATGGGGGAAATTGGGGATCGGAAAAAGATGAAGTAGGAGGTTGGGATTAACAGAAACACACTAATATATAAAAAAACTTCAACAACGGCGACCCTACTAATAGCACAGGGATCTCTAATCGACACTCGTCAATAACTTAAAATGGAAAATAATCCAAAATTGTAAAGGTACAGCTACATATATATCTGCATCAAGTTGCTGTCGAACTCAAACAAACACAACACTGTATATGAACTATGCTGAAATAGAAAATAAGTATTAAATTATAAAACAAGAAAAAGGCAAGAAATGCCTACTATATTACCCTCAGGCCTCTGTGACGTGGGCTGGTGTCACATCTCTGTTGCCTCAGCAGGCCTGGGTCCCAATGCAGGAGTACGCTGGTGCTGAGGGAGCCAGGGAGGAGGAGGTGCCAGCAGATCAGCACCCCCTCAGACCTCTATTGCCCATTCTCCTCTGCATGGTAGCACAGTCTCCCGATCCAAGCCGGCCCTCTTACAACTAAGCCAAGCCTAGTGTACCCAAATGAAGGTCGACCAGCTGGGAGGGAAGAGCTGTGAAAAGACACCGGATCTCCACAGCTCCTGCTAGTGGGGTTCCCACCTCCAGCCTACTTCCTTAGACTCGGCCCACCTACGAACCACAGCACCTTCAGCATAGCACATTTGCACTGCTTGGGATTTACGTGGGGTCGGGCAGTGTAGGGTAAGGGTGAAGAGGAAAAGATACACAAGCACTGCGGTGTGTGTTCAGCCACGTTGAACTCCAATTTCCAACCCAACACCAGGACTCCCTCTAAGGCTCTGTTTGCCTACACTACCAGGGAGGACATGAAGAAGTGCTGCCGCCTTGTGGCGCTTTCCTGTAACAACAACTTGAAAAACTATACTCAAGGGCACTTAAAATTCACAAGGCCTGTGGGGCTGCAAATGAACCCTGCCCTCCAGAAATATCCTATGCTAGGTAATCTGAAATAAATTCAAATCAGGTCCGACTCTCAGGCAGAAATGTTTCAAGAGCCCAGTGGTACTCACACGCTTTTTAAAAAACAGCACCTCAAATGAAAAGATGCTCAGGATCTCTCATGATTAAAGAATGAAAATAAACGTAGACGAGGTGTTCCCTGGCTGCAGTCCTCAAAAAGCCTACAAAGAGTAACTGCTCAAGAGGGCAGGAAAAAAGAGAACCCTACTACGATGTTGGTGGAAATGTAAATTGCTAACAGCCAGTATGGAGATAGGTAGGCAAGTTCCTTAGTAACCTATAAACTGGAGCTACCACGAGATTCGGCAACCCCACAGCAGTTCGTATAACCAGAGAATACCATCATTGGAATAAAACAGTTGCACCCCAACGGTCGTGGTGCTATTCTTTATCATAGCCAAGACACGCAAACAACCCAAATGTCCAGCGAGAGACGATTGGATAAAGAACTTGTGAGACCTATACTCCCTGGACTGTCACTCATCCAGACAACAAAATGAACTCATGCTATTTGTAGCAACATGGATGCAGCAGTAGATGATCTCACTAATTCTGGTAAGTTAGAGTCAGAAAGACACATATCCCAGCATATCACTTATATGTGCAATCTAAAAACGCATACAACGAAGTAGTATACAAAGGAAACACAGATTCACAAATGGGAAAAAGAAGTGTCGAGTTCCCAGAGGGGGAAATTGGAGATCGGGGAAGGATGAAGTAGGAGGTTGGGATTCACAGAAATACACTAATATATAAAAAACACTTCATCAACGACAACCATCCTGAGAGCACAGGGAACTCTACTCAACATTCTTCAATACCCTAACAGGGAAAAGAATCCGAAATACTATGGGTACAGCTACATACATAACTGCATCAAGTTGCTGTAGAACTCAAACAAACACAACACTGTATATAAACTATGCTGGAATAGAAAATAAATGTTAAATTATAAACCAAGAAAAGGCAAGAAATGCCTACTCTACTACACTCTGGTCTCGGTGAACTGGGATGCTGTCACATCCCTTGAGCCTGAGCAGGCCTGGGGCCCCTGGCTAGAGTATGCTGCTGATTAGGGAGACAGGGGGAAGGACATGCCAGCAGATCAGCAGCCCCTCAGACCTCTAGTGCCCATTCTCCTCTGCATGGGACCACAATCTCTAGATCCAAGCTGACCCTCTTACAGTTGAGCCAAGCCTAGTGTACCCAAAGGATGGTGGACTCGCTCGGAGGGAAGAGCTGTGAAAAGAAACCGGATCTCCACGACTATTCCTGGTGGGGTTCCCACCTCCAAACTACTTCCTTAGATTCGCCTCACCTAGGAACCACAGCACCTTCAGCATAGCACATTTGCACTGCTTGGGATTTGCGTGGGCGAGGGGGATGCAGCATTAGGGGGAAGAGGGAAAGATACACAAGCCCTATGGTGTGTGTTCAGCCAGTTCCATTCAAATTTCCACCCCAACAACAAGACTACTTCTAAGGCTCTGTTTGCCCAAGTGACCAGAGAGGGCACAAAGCAGTGCTGCCGCCTTGTGGCGCTTTCCTGTAACAACAATTTGAAAAACTGTGCTCAAGGGCACTTAACATTCACAAGGCCTCTGACCTGCGGGGCTGCAAATGACCCCTGCCCAGGAGAAGTGTCCTGGGCTACGTAATCTGCCATGAATTCAAATCAGGCCCGACTCTCAGGCAGAAATGTTTCAACAGCTCAGTGGTACTCACACGCTTTTTAAAAAACAGCGCATCAAATGAAAAGATGCTCAGCATCTGTCATGGTTAGAGAATGCAAGTAAACGTAGACGAGGTGTTCCCTGGCTTCAGTCCTCAAAAAGCCTACAAAGAGTAAGTGCTCAAGAAGGCAGGAAAACAGGGAACCCTAATACGCTGTCGGTGGAAATGTAAATTGCTAACAGCCAGTATGGAGATAGGTAGGCAAGTTCCTCAGTAAACTATAAACTGGAGCTACCATGAGATTTGGCCACCCCACTGTAGTTCGTATAACCAGAGAATACCATCATTGGAATAAAGCAGTTGCACCCCAATTGTCGTGGTGCTACACTTTACCATAGCCAGGACACGCAAACAACCAAAATGTCCAGCCGGAGATGATTGGATAAACAACTTGTGAGACCTATACTCCCTGGACTGTCACTCATCCAGACAACAAAATGAATTCATGCTATTGGTAGCAACATGGATGCAGCAGTAGATGATCTCACTAATTCTGGTAAGTTAGAGACAGAAAGACACATATCCCAACATATCACTTATATGTGCAATCTAAAAACGCATACAAAGAATTAGTATACAAGGGAAACACAGATTCACAAACGGGAAAAAGAAGTGTCGAGTTCCCAGAGGGGGAAATTGGGGATTGGGGAAGGATGAAGTAGGAGGTTGGGATTCACAGAAATACACCAATATATAAAAAACACTTCATCAACGACAACCATCCTGAGAGCACAGGGAACTCTATTCAACATTCTTCAATACCCTAAGAGGGAAACGAATCCGAAATACTACAGGTACAGCTACATATATAACTGCATCAAGTTGCTGTAGAACTCAAACAAACACAACACTGTATATACACTATGCTGGAATGGAAAATAAATATTAAATTATAAAGCAAGAAAATGCAAGAAATACCAACACTATTACTCTCTGGCCTTGGTGAACTTGGATGGTGTGACATACCTTGAGCCTGAGCAGGCCTGGGGCCCCTGGCTAGAGTATGCTGCTGATTAGGGAGACAGGGGGGAGGACGTGCCAGCAGATCAGCACCCCCTCACATATCTAGTGCCCATTCTCCTCTGCATGGGACCACAATCTCTAGATCCAAGCCGACCCTCTTACAGATAAGCCAAGCCTAGTGTACCCAAAGTATGGTGGACTCGCTCGGAGGGAAGAGCTGTGAAAAGAAACCGGATCTCCACGACTATTCCTGGTGGGGTTCCCACCTCCAAACTACTTCCTTAGATTCGCCTCACCTACGAACCACAGCACCTTCAGCATAGCACATTTGCACTGCTTGGGATTTGCGTGGGCGAGGGGGATGCAGCATTAGGGGGAAGAAAGAAAGATACACAAGCCCTATGGTGTGTGTTCAGCCAGTTCCATTCAAATTTCCACCCCAACAACAAGACTAGTTCTAAGGCTCTGTTTGCCCAAGTGACCAGAGAGGGCACAAAGCAGTGCTGCCTCCTTGTGGCGCTTTCCCATAACAACAACTTGAAAAACTGTGCTCAAGGGCACTTAACATTCACAAGGCCTCTGACCTGCGTGGCTGCAAATGACCCCTGCCCAGGAGAAGTGTCCTGGGCTAGGTAATCTGCCATGAATTCAAATCAGGCCCGACTCTCAGGCAGAAATGTTTCAACAGCTCAGTGGTACTCACACGCTTTTTAAAAACCAGCGCATCAAATGCAAAGATGTTCAGGATCTCTCATGGTTAGAGAATGCAAATAAACGTAGACGAGGTGTTCCCTGGCTGCAGTCCTCAAAAAGCCTATAAAGAGTAAGTGCTCAAGAAGGCAGGAAAACAGCGAACCCTACTATGCTGTTGGTGGAAATGTAAATTGCTAACAGCCAGTATAGAGATAGGTAGGCAAGTTCCTTAGTAAACTATAAACTGGAGCTACCACGAGATTTGGCCACCCCACTGCAGTTCGTACAACCAGAGAATACCATCATTGGAATAAAGCAGTTGCACCCCAACGGTCGTGGTGCTACTCTTTACCATAGCCAGGACACGCAAACAGCCAAAATGTCCAGCCGGAGATGATTGGATAAACAACTTGTGAGACCTATACTCCCTGGACTGTCACTCATCCAGACAACAAAATGAATTCACGCTATTGATAGCAACATGGATGCAGCAGTAGATGATCTCACTAATTCTGGTAATTTAGAGACAGAAAGACACATATTCCATCATATCACTTATATGTGCAGTCTAAAAACGCATACAAAGCAGTAGTATAGAAGGGAAACACAGATTCACAAACGGGAAAAAGAAGTGTCAAGTTCCCCGAGGGGGAAATTGGGGATCGGGGAAGGATGAAGTAGGAGGTTGGGATTCAAGAAATACACTAATACATAGGAAACACTTCATCAACGACAACCATCCTGAGAGCACAGGGAACTCTACTCAACATTCTTCAATACCCTAAGAGGGAAACGAATCCGAAATACTACAGGTACAGCTACATACATAACTGCATCAAGTTGCTGTAGAACTCAAACAAACACAACACTGTATATACACCATGCTGGAATGGAAAATAAATATTAAATTATAAAACAAGAAACGGCAAGAAATGCCTACATTATTATTCTCTGGCCTCGGTGAACTGGGATGGTGTGACATCCCTTGAGCCTGAGCAGGCCTGGGGCCCCTGGCTAGAGTATGCTGCTGATTAGGGAGACAGGGGGGAGGAAGTGCCAGCAGATCAGCACGCCCTCAGACATCTAGTGCCCATTCTCCTCTGCATGGGACCACAATCTCTAGACCCAAGCCGACCCTCTTACAGATAAGCCAAGCCTAGTGTACCCAAAGGATGGTGGACTCGCTCGGAGGGAAGAGCTGTGAAAAGACACCGGATCTCCACGGCTACTGCTCGTGGGATTCCCACCTCCAGACTACTTCCTTAGATGTGCCTCACCTACGAACAACAGCACCTGCAGCACAGCACATTTGCACTGCTTGGGATTTGCGTGGGCGAGGGTCGTGCAGCGTTAGGGGGAAGAGGTAAAGAGACACAAGTCCTACGGTGTGTGTTCAGCCACGTTCCATTCAAATTTCCACCCCAACAACAAAACTAGTTCTAAGGCTCTGTTTGCCCAAGTGACCAGAGAGGGCACGAAGCAGTGCTGCCGCCTTGTGGCGCTTTCCTGTAACAACAACTTTTAAAACTGTGCTCAAGGGCACTTACCATTCACAAGGCCTCTGACCTATGGGGCTGCAAATGTCCCTTGCCCAGGAGAAGTGTCCTGGGCTAGGTAATCTGCCATGAATTCAAATCAGGCCCGACGCTCAGGCAGAAATGTTTCAACAGCTCAGAGTTACTCACACGCTTTTTAAAAAACAGCACATCAAATGAAAAGATGCTCAGGATCTGTCATGGTTAGAGAATGCAGACAAAAGTAGACGAGGTGTTCCCTGGCTGCAGTCCTCAAAAAGACTACAAAGAGTAAGTGCTCAAGAGGGCAGGAAAACAGGGAACCCTACTACGCTGTTGGTGGAAATGTAAATTGCTAACAGCCAGTAGGGAGATAGGTAGGCAAGTTCCTTAGTAAACTATAAACTGGAGCTACCACGAGATTTGGCCACCCCACTGCAGTTCGTATAACCAGAGACTACCATCATTGGAATAAAGTAGTTGCACCCCAACGGTCGTGGTGCTACTCTTTACCATAGCCAGGACACGCAAACAACCAAAATGTCCAGTCGGAGGTGATTGGATAAACAACTTGTGAGACCTATACTCCCTGGACTGTCACGCATCCAGACAACGAAATGAATTCATGCTATTGGTAGTAACATGGATGCAGCAGTAGATGATCTCACTAATTCTGGTAAGTTAGAGACAGAAAGAAACATCTCCCAACATATCACTTATATGTGCAATCTAAAAACGCATACAAAGAAGTAGTATACAAGGGAAACACAGATTCACAAACGGGAAAAAGAAATGTCGAGTTCCCAGAACGGGAAATTGGGGATCGGGGAAGGATGAACTAGGAGGTTGGGATTCACAGAAATACACTATGATATAAAAAAGACTTCATCAACGACAACCATCCTGAGAACACAGGGAACTCTACTTAACATTCTTCAATACCCTAAGAGGGAAACGAATCCGAAATACTACAGGTACAGCTACATATATAACTGCATCAAGTTGCTGTCGAACTCAAAAGAACACAATATTGTATATACACTATGCTGGAATGGAAAATAAATATTAAATTATAAAAGGAGAAAAGGCAAGAAATGCCTACACTATTACTCTCTGTCCTCGGTGAACTGGGTTGTGTGACATCCCTTGAGCCTGAGCAGGCCTGGGGCCCCTGGCTAGAGTATGCTGCTGATTAGGGAGACAGAGGGGAGGACGTGCCAGCAGATCAGCACCCCCTCAGATATCTAGTGCCCATTCTCCTCTGCATGGGACCACAATCTCTAGATCCAAGCTGACCCTCTTACAGCTGAGCCAAGCCTAGTGTACCCAAAGGATGGTGGATTCGCTCGGAGGGAAGAGCTCTGAAAACACACCAGATCTCCACGGCTACTCCTCGTGGGATTCCCACCTCCAGACTACTTCCTTACATTCGCCTCACCTAGGAACCACAGCACCTGCAGCACAGCACATTTGCACTGCTTGGGATTTGCGTGCGCAAGGGTGCTGCAGCCTTAGGGGGAAGAGGTAAAGAGACACAAGTCCTACGGTGTGTGTTCAGCCACGTTCCATTCAAATTTCCACCCCAACAACAAGACTAGTTCTAAGGCTCTGTGTGCCCAAGTGACCAGAGAGGGCACGAAGCAGTGCTGCCGCCTTTTGGCACTTTCCTGTAAGAACAACTTTTAAAACTGTGCTCAAGGGCACTTACCATTCACAAGGCCTCTGACCTACGGGGCTGCAAATGACCCTTGCCCAGGAGAAGTGTCCTGGGCTAGGTAATCTGCCATGAATTCAAATCAGGCCCGACGCTCAGGCAGAAATGTTTCAATAGCTCAGAGTTACTCACACGCTTTTTAAAAAACAGCACATCAAATGAAAAGATGCTCAGGATCTGCCGTGATCAGGGAATGCACATAAACGTAGACGAGGTGTTCCCTGGCTGCAGGCCTCAAAAAGCCTATAAAGAGTAAGTGCTCAACAGGGCAGGCAGAAGAGGGAACCCTACTATGCTGTTGGTGGAAATGTAAATTGCTAACAGCTAGTATGGACATAGGTAGGAAAGTTCCTTGCTAAACTATAAACTGGAGTGGCCATCAGACTCGGCATTCCCACTCCAGTTTGTATAACCAGAGAATACCATCATTGGAATAAAACACTTCCACCCCAACGGTTGCTGTGCTACTCTTTACCATAGCCAAGCCACGCAGATGACTGACATGTCCAGCGGGAAATGAATGGATAAAGAAGTTGTGCTACCTATACTCCCTCGACTGTCACTCATCCAGGGAACAAAATGAACTCATGCTATTTGTAGCAACATGGATGGAGCAGTAGATATCACTAATTCTGGTATATTAGGGACAGAAAGACACATATCCAGCATATCCCTTTCTGGTACAGTCGAAAAATGGATACAAAGGAAGTAATGTACAGGGCAAACACAGACTCACACACTGAGACACAAAACGGAGATTTACCATGGGGGAAATTGGGGATTGGAAAAAGATGAAGTAGGAGGTTGGGATTAACAGAAACACACTAATATATAAAAAAACTTCAACAACGGCGACCCTACTAATAGCACAGGGATCTCTAAGTGACACTCGTCAATAACCTAACATGGAAAATAATCCAAACTTGTAAAGGTACAGCTACATATATATCTGCATCAACTTGCTATCGAACGCAAACAAACACAACATTGTATATAAACTATGCTGAAATAGAAAATAAGTATTAAATTATAAAACAAGAAAAAGGCAAGAAATGCCTACTATATTACCCTCAGGCCTCTGTGACGTGGGCTGGTGTCACATCTCTGTTGCCTCAGCAGGCCTGGGTCCCAATGCAGGAGTACGCTGGTGCTCAGGGAGCCAGGGAGGAGGACGTGCCAGCAGATCAGCACCCCCTCAGACCTCTATTGCCCATTCTCCTCTGCATGGTAGCACAGTCTCCCGATCCAAGCCGGCCCTCTTACAACTAAGCCAAGCCTAGTGTACCCAAATGAAGGTCGACCAGCTGGGAGGGAAGAGCTGTGAAAAGACACCGTATCTCCACAGCTCCTGCTAGTGGGGTTCCCACCTCCAGCCTACTTCCTTAGACTCGCCCCACCTACGAACCACAGCACCTTCAGCATAGCACATTTGCACTGCTTGGGATTTGCGTGGGGTCGGGCAGCGCAGGGTAAGGGTGAAGAGGAAAAGATACACAAGCACTGTGGTGTGTGTTCAGCCACGTTGGACTCCAATTTCCAACCCAACACCAAGACTCCCTCTAAGGCTCTGTTTGCCTATGTTACCAGGGAGGACACGAAGAAGTGCTGCCGCCTTGTGGCGCTTTCCCGTAACAACAACTTGAAAAACTGTACTCAAGGTCACTTAACATTCACAAGGCCTGCGGGGCTGCAAATGAACCCAGCCCTCTAGAAATGTCCTATGCTAGGTGATGTGAAATAAATTCAAATCAGGTCCGACTCTCAGGCAGAAATGTTTCAAGAGCCCAGTGGTACTCATACGCTTTTTAAAAAACAGCACCTCAAATGAAAAGATGCTCAGGATCTCTCATGATTAAAGAATGAAAATAAACGTATACAAGGTGTTCCCTGGCTGCAGTCCTCAAAAAGCCTACAAAGAGTAACTGCTCAAGAGGGCAGGAAAAAAGAGAACCCTACTACGCTGTTGGTGGAAATGTAAATTGCTAACAGCCAGTATGGAGATAGGTAGGCAAGTTCCTTAGTAACCTATAAACTGGAGCTACCACGAGATTCGGCAACCCCACTACAGTTCGTATAACCAGAGAATACCATCATTGGAATAAAACAGTTGCACCCCAACGGTCGTGGTGCTACTCTTTATCATAGCCAAGACACGCAAACAACCAAAATGTCCAGCGAGAGACGATTGGATAAAGAACTTGTGAGACCTATACTCCCTGGACTGTCACTCATCCAGACAACAAAATGAACTCATGCTATTTGTAGCAACATGGATGCAGCAGTAGATGATCTCACTAATTCTGGTAAGTTAGAGACAGAAAGACACATATCCCAGTATATCACTTATATGTGCAATCTAAAAACGCATACAACAAAGTAGTATACAAAGGAAACACAGATTCACAAACGGGAAAATAAAGTGTCGAGTTCCCAGAGGGGGAAATTGGGGATTGGGGAAGGATGAAGTAGGGGGTTGGGATTCAAGAAATACACTAATACTTAGAAAAGACTTCATCAACGACAACCATCCTGAGAGCACAGGGAACTCTACCCAACATTCTTCAATACCCTAAGAGGGAAACGAATCCGAAATACTACAGGTACAGCTACATATATAACTGCATCAAGTTGCTGTAGAACTCAAACAAACACAACACTGTATATACACTATGCTGGAATGGAAAATAAATATTAAATTAGAAAACAAGAAAAGGCAAGAAATGCCTACACTATTACTCTCTGGCCTCGGTGAACTGGGATGGTGTGACATCCCTTGAGCCTGAGCAGGCCTGGGGCCCCTGGCTACAGTATGCTGCTGATTAGGGAGACAGAGGGGAGGATGTGCCAGCAGATCAGCACCCCCTCTGATATCTAGTGCCCATTCTCCTCTGCATGGGACCACAATCTCTAGATCCAAGCTGACCCTCTTACAGCTGAGCCAAGCCTAGTGTACCCAAAGGATGGTGGATTCGCTCGGAGGGAAGAGCTCTGAAAGCACACCGGATCTCCACGGCTACTCCTCGTGGGATTCCGACCTCCAGACTACTTCCTTAGATTTGCCTCACCTACGAACCACAGCACCTGCAGCACAGCACATTTGCACTGCTTGGGATTTGCGTGGGCGAGGGTCGTGCAGCGTTAGGGGGAAGAGGTAGAGATACACAAGTCCTACGGTGTGTGTTCAGCCACGTTCCGTTCAAATTTCCAACCCAAAACAAGACTACTTCTAAGGCTCTGAATGCCCAAGTTACCAGAGAGGACACGATGCAGTGCTGCCGCCTTGTGCCGTTTTCCTGTAACAACAACTTTAAAAACTGTGCTCAAGGGCACTTACCATTCACAAGGCCTCTGACCTCAGGGGCTGCAAATGACTCTTGCCCAGGAGAAGTGTCCTGGGCTAGGTAATCTGCCATGAATTCAAATCAGGCCCGACGCTCAGGCAGAAATGTTTCAACAGCTCAGAGGTACTCACACGCTTTTTAAAAAACAGCACACCAAATGAAAAGATGCTCGGGATCGGCCGTGATCAGGGAATGCACATAAACGTAGACGAGGTGTTCCCTGGCTGCAGTCCTCAAAAAGCCTATAAAGAGTAAGTGCTCAACAGGACAGGCAGAAGAAGGAACCCTACTATGCTGTTGGTGGAAATGTAAATTGCTAACAGCCAGTATGGAGATAGGTAGGCAAGTTCCTTGCTAAACTATAAACTGGAGCTACCATCAGACTCGGCATCCCCACTCCAGTTTGTATAACCATAGAATACCATCATTGGAATAAAACACTTGCACCACAACGGTTGTTGTGGTACTCTTTACCATAGCCAAGCTAAGCAGATGACTGACATGTCCAGCGGGAAATGAATGGATAAAGAAGTTGTGCTACCTATGCTCCCTCGACTGTCACTCATCCAGGGAACAAAATGAACTCATGCTATTTGTAGCAACATGGATGGAGCAGTAGATGATATCACTAATTCTGGTATATTAGGGCCAGAAAGACACATATCCAGCATATCCCTTTCAGGTACAGTCGAAAAATGGATACAAAGGAAGTAATGTACTGTGCAAACACAGACTCACAAACTGAGACACGAAACGGAGATTTACCATAGGGGGAAATTGGGGATCGGAAAAAGATGAAGTAGGAGGTTGGGATTAACAGAAACACACTAATATATAAAAACACTTCAACAACGGCGACCCTACTAATAGCACAGGGATCTCTAATCGACACTCGTCAATAACCTAACATGGAAAATAATCCAAAATTGTAAAGGTACAGCTACATACATATCTGCATCAAGTTGCTGTCGAACTCAAACACAACATTGTATATAAACTATGCTGAAATAGAAAATAAATATTAAATTATAAAACAAGAAAAAGGCAAGAAATGCCTACTATATTACCCTCAGGCCTCTGTGACGTGGGCTGGTGTCACATCTCTGTTGCCTCAGCAGGCCTGGGTCCCAATGCAGGAGTATGCTGGTGCTGAGGGAGCCAGGGAGGAGGACGTGCCAGCAGATCAGCACCCCCTCAGACCTCTATTGCCCATTCTCCTCTGCATGGTAGCACAGTCTCCCGATCCAAGCCGGCCCTCTTACAACTAAGCCAAGCCTAGTGTACACAAATGAAGGTCGACCAGCTGGAAGGGAAGAGCTGTGAAAAGACACCGGATCTCCACAGCTCCTGCTAGTGGGGTTCCCACCTCCCGCCTACTTCCTTAGACTCGCCCCACCTACGAACCACAGGACCTTTAGCTTAGCACATTTGCACTGCTTGGGATTTGCGTGGGGTCGGGCAGCGCAGGGTAAGGTTGAAGAGGAAAAGATACACAAGAACTGCGGTGTGTGTTCAGCCACGTTGGACTCCAATTTCCAACCCAACACCAGGACTCCCTCTACGGCTCTCTTTGCCTACGTTACCAGGGAGGACACGAAGAAGTGCTGCCGCCTTGTGGCGCTTTCCTGTAACAACAACTTGAAAAACTGTACTCAAGGGCACTTAACATTCACAAGGCCTGCGGGGCTGCAAATGAACCCTGCCCTCCAGAAATGTCCTATGCTAGGTAATCTGAAATAAATTCAAATCAGGTCCGACTCTCAGGCAGAAATGTTTCAAGAGCCCAGTGGTACTCACACGCTTTTTAAAAAACAGCACCTCAAATGAAAAGATGCTCAGGATCTCTCATGATTAAAGAATGAAAATACACGTAGACGACGTGTTCCCTGGCTGCAGTCCTCAAAAAGCCTACAAATAGTAACTGCTCAAGAGGGCAGGAAAAAAGAGAACCCTACTACGCTGTTGGTGGAAATGTAAATTGCTAACAGCCAGTATGGAGATAGGTAGGCAAGTTCCTTAGTAACCTATAAACTGGAGCTACCACGAGATTCGGTAACCCCACTGCAGTTCGTATAACCAGAGAACACCATCATTGGAATAAAGCAGTTGCACCCCAACGGTCGTGGTGCTACTCTTTACCATAGCCAGGACAGGCAAACAACCAAAATGTCCAGCCAGAGATGATTGGATAAACAACTTGTGAGACCTATACTCCCTGGACTGTCTCTCATCCAGACAACAAAATGAACTCATGCTATTTGTAGCAACATGGATGCAGCAGTAGATGATCTCACTAATTCTGGTAAGTTAGAGACAGAAAGACACATATCCCAACATATCACTTATATGTGCAATCTAAAAACACATACAAAGAAGTAGTATACAAGGGAAACACAGATTCACAAATGGGAAAAAGAAGTGTCAAGTTCCCCGAGGGGGAAATTGGAGATCGGGGAAGGATGAAGTAGGAGGTTGGGATTCACAGAAATACACTAATATATAAAAAACACTTCATCAACGACAACCATCCTGAGAGCACAGGGAACTCTACTCAACATTCTTCAATACCCTAACAGGGAAAAGAATCCGAAATACTACGGGTACAGCTACATACATAACTGCATCAAGTTGCTGTAGAACTCAAACAAACACAACACTGTATATAAACTATGCTGGAATAGAAAATAAATGTTAAATTATAAACCAAGAAAAGGCAAGAAATGCCTACTCTACTACACTCTGGTCTCGGTGAACTGGGATGCTGTCACATCCCTTGAGCCTGAGCAGGCCTGGGGCCCCTGGCTAGAGTATGCTGCTGATTAGGGAGACAGGGGGAAGGACATGCCAGCAGATCAGCAGCCCCTCAGACCTCTAGTGCCCATTCTCCTCTGCATGGGACCACAATCTCTAGATCCAAGCTGACCCTCTTACAGTTGAGCCAAGCCTAGTGTACCCAAAGGATGGTGGACTCGCTCGGAGGGAAGAGCTGTGAAAAGAAACCGGATCTCCACGACTATTCCTGGTGGGGTTCCCACCTCCAAACTACTTCCTTAGATTCGCCTCACCTAGGAACCACAGCACCTTCAGCATAGCACATTTGCACTGCTTGGGATTTGCGTGGGCGAGGGGGATGCAGCATTAGGGGGAAGAGGGAAAGATACACAAGCCCTATGGTGTGTGTTCAGCCAGTTCCATTCAAATTTCCACCCCAACAACAAGACTACTTCTAAGGCTCTGTTTGCCCAAGTGACCAGAGAGGGCACAAAGCAGTGCTGCCGCCTTGTGGCGCTTTCCTGTAACAACAATTTGAAAAACTGTGCTCAAGGGCACTTAACATTCACAAGGCCTCTGACCTGCGGGGCTGCAAATGACCCCTGCCCAGGAGAAGTGTCCTGGGCTACGTAATCTGCCATGAATTCAAATCAGGCCCGACTCTCAGGCAGAAATGTTTCAACAGCTCAGTGGTACTCACACGCTTTTTAAAAAACAGCGCATCAAATGAAAAGATGCTCAGCATCTGTCATGGTTAGAGAATGCAAGTAAACGTAGACGAGGTGTTCCCTGGCTTCAGTCCTCAAAAAGCCTACAAAGAGTAAGTGCTCAAGAAGGCAGGAAAACAGGGAACCCTAATACGCTGTCGGTGGAAATGTAAATTGCTAACAGCCAGTATGGAGATAGGTAGGCAAGTTCCTCAGTAAACTATAAACTGGAGCTACCATGAGATTTGGCCACCCCACTGTAGTTCGTATAACCAGAGAATACCATCATTGGAATAAAGCAGTTGCACCCCAATTGTCGTGGTGCTACACTTTACCATAGCCAGGACACGCAAACAACCAAAATGTCCAGCCGGAGATGATTGGATAAACAACTTGTGAGACCTATACTCCCTGGACTGTCACTCATCCAGACAACAAAATGAATTCATGCTATTGGTAGCAACATGGATGCAGCAGTAGATGATCTCACTAATTCTGGTAAGTTAGAGACAGAAAGACACATATCCCAACATATCACTTATATGTGCAATCTAAAAACGCATACAAAGAATTAGTATACAAGGGAAACACAGATTCACAAACGGGAAAAAGAAGTGTCGAGTTCCCAGAGGGGGAAATTGGGGATTGGGGAAGGATGAAGTAGGAGGTTGGGATTCACAGAAATACACCAATATATAAAAAACACTTCATCAACGACAACCATCCTGAGAGCACAGGGAACTCTATTCAACATTCTTCAATACCCTAAGAGGGAAACGAATCCGAAATACTACAGGTACAGCTACATATATAACTGCATCAAGTTGCTGTAGAACTCAAACAAACACAACACTGTATATACACTATGCTGGAATGGAAAATAAATATTAAATTATAAAGCAAGAAAATGCAAGAAATACCAACACTATTACTCTCTGGCCTTGGTGAACTTGGATGGTGTGACATACCTTGAGCCTGAGCAGGCCTGGGGCCCCTGGCTAGAGTATGCTGCTGATTAGGGAGACAGGGGGGAGGACGTGCCAGCAGATCAGCACCCCCTCACATATCTAGTGCCCATTCTCCTCTGCATGGGACCACAATCTCTAGATCCAAGCCGACCCTCTTACAGATAAGCCAAGCCTAGTGTACCCAAAGTATGGTGGACTCGCTCGGAGGGAAGAGCTGTGAAAAGAAACCGGATCTCCACGACTATTCCTGGTGGGGTTCCCACCTCCAAACTACTTCCTTAGATTCGCCTCACCTACGAACCACAGCACCTTCAGCATAGCACATTTGCACTGCTTGGGATTTGCGTGGGCGAGGGGGATGCAGCATTAGGGGGAAGAAAGAAAGATACACAAGCCCTATGGTGTGTGTTCAGCCAGTTCCATTCAAATTTCCACCCCAACAACAAGACTAGTTCTAAGGCTCTGTTTGCCCAAGTGACCAGAGAGGGCACAAAGCAGTGCTGCCTCCTTGTGGCGCTTTCCCATAACAACAACTTGAAAAACTGTGCTCAAGGGCACTTAACATTCACAAGGCCTCTGACCTGCGTGGCTGCAAATGACCCCTGCCCAGGAGAAGTGTCCTGGGCTAGGTAATCTGCCATGAATTCAAATCAGGCCCGACTCTCAGGCAGAAATGTTTCAACAGCTCAGTGGTACTCACACGCTTTTTAAAAACCAGCGCATCAAATGCAAAGATGTTCAGGATCTCTCATGGTTAGAGAATGCAAATAAACGTAGACGAGGTGTTCCCTGGCTGCAGTCCTCAAAAAGCCTATAAAGAGTAAGTGCTCAAGAAGGCAGGAAAACAGCGAACCCTACTATGCTGTTGGTGGAAATGTAAATTGCTAACAGCCAGTATAGAGATAGGTAGGCAAGTTCCTTAGTAAACTATAAACTGGAGCTACCACGAGATTTGGCCACCCCACTGCAGTTCGTACAACCAGAGAATACCATCATTGGAATAAAGCAGTTGCACCCCAACGGTCGTGGTGCTACTCTTTACCATAGCCAGGACACGCAAACAGCCAAAATGTCCAGCCGGAGATGATTGGATAAACAACTTGTGAGACCTATACTCCCTGGACTGTCACTCATCCAGACAACAAAATGAATTCACGCTATTGATAGCAACATGGATGCAGCAGTAGATGATCTCACTAATTCTGGTAATTTAGAGACAGAAAGACACATATTCCATCATATCACTTATATGTGCAGTCTAAAAACGCATACAAAGCAGTAGTATAGAAGGGAAACACAGATTCACAAACGGGAAAAAGAAGTGTCAAGTTCCCCGAGGGGGAAATTGGGGATCGGGGAAGGATGAAGTAGGAGGTTGGGATTCAAGAAATACACTGATACATAGGAAACACTTCATCAACGACAACCATCCTGAGAGCACAGGGAACTCTACTCAACATTCTTCAATACCCTAAGAGGGAAACGAATCCGAAATACTACAGGTACAGCTACATACATAACTGCATCAAGTTGCTGTAGAACTCAAACAAACACAACACTGTATATACACCATGCTGGAATGGAAAATAAATATTAAATTATAAAACAAGAAACGGCAAGAAATGCCTACATTATTATTCTCTGGCCTCGGTGAACTGGGATGGTGTGACATCCCTTGAGCCTGAGCAGGCCTGGGGCCCCTGGCTAGAGTATGCTGCTGATTAGGGAGACAGGGGGGAGGAAGTGCCAGCAGATCAGCACGCCCTCAGACATCTAGTGCCCATTCTCCTCTGCATGGGACCACAATCTCTAGACCCAAGCCGACCCTCTTACAGATAAGCCAAGCCTAGTGTACCCAAAGGATGGTGGACGCGCTCGGAGGGAAGAGCTGTGAAAAGACACCGGATCTCCACGGCTACTGCTCGTGGGATTCCCACCTCCAGACTACTTCCTTAGATGTGCCTCACCTACGAACAACAGCACCTGCAGCACAGCACATTTGCACTGCTTGGGATTTGCGTGGGCGAGGGTCGTGCAGCGTTAGGGGGAAGAGGTAAAGAGACACAAGTCCTACGGTGTGTGTTCAGCCACGTTCCATTCAAATTTCCACCCCAACAACAAAACTAGTTCTAAGGCTCTGTTTGCCCAAGTGACCAGAGAGGGCACGAAGCAGTGCTGCCGCCTTGTGGCGCTTTCCTGTAACAACAACTTTTAAAACTGTGCTCAAGGGCACTTACCATTCACAAGGCCTCTGACCTATGGGGCTGCAAATGTCCCTTGCCCAGGAGAAGTGTCCTGGGCTAGGTAATCTGCCATGAATTCAAATCAGGCCCGACGCTCAGGCAGAAATGTTTCAACAGCTCAGAGTTACTCACACGCTTTTTAAAAAACAGCACATCAAATGAAAAGATGCTCAGGATCTGTCATGGTTAGAGAATGCAGACAAAAGTAGACGAGGTGTTCCCTGGCTGCAGTCCTCAAAAAGACTACAAAGAGTAAGTGCTCAAGAGGGCAGGAAAACAGGGAACCCTACTACGCTGTTGGTGGAAATGTAAATTGCTAACAGCCAGTAGGGAGATAGGTAGGCAAGTTCCTTAGTAAACTATAAACTGGAGCTACCACGAGATTTGGCCACCCCACTGCAGTTCGTATAACCAGAGACTACCATCATTGGAATAAAGTAGTTGCACCCCAACGGTCGTGGTGCTACTCTTTACCATAGCCAGGACACGCAAACAACCAAAATGTCCAGTCGGAGGTGATTGGATAAACAACTTGTGAGACCTATACTCCCTGGACTGTCACGCATCCAGACAACGAAATGAATTCATGCTATTGGTAGTAACATGGATGCAGCAGTAGATGATCTCACTAATTCTGGTAAGTTAGAGACAGAAAGAAACATCTCCCAACATATCACTTATATGTGCAATCTAAAAACGCATACAAAGAAGTAGTATACAAGGGAAACACAGATTCACAAACGGGAAAAAGAAATGTCGAGTTCCCAGAACGGGAAATTGGGGATCGGGGAAGGATGAACTAGGAGGTTGGGATTCACAGAAATACACTATGATATAAAAAAGACTTCATCAACGACAACCATCCTGAGAACACAGGGAACTCTACTTAACATTCTTCAATACCCTAAGAGGGAAACGAATCCGAAATACTACAGGTACAGCTACATATATAACTGCATCAAGTTGCTGTCGAACTCAAAAGAACACAATATTGTATATACACTATGCTGGAATGGAAAATAAATATTAAATTATAAAAGGAGAAAAGGCAAGAAATGCCTACACTATTACTCTCTGTCCTCGGTGAACTGGGTTGTGTGACATCCCTTGAGCCTGAGCAGGCCTGGGGCCCCTGGCTAGAGTATGCTGCTGATTAGGGAGACAGAGGGGAGGACGTGCCAGCAGATCAGCACCCCCTCAGATATCTAGTGCCCATTCTCCTCTGCATGGGACCACAATCTCTAGATCCAAGCTGACCCTCTTACAGCTGAGCCAAGCCTAGTGTACCCAAAGGATGGTGGATTCGCTCGGAGGGAAGAGCTCTGAAAACACACCAGATCTCCACGGCTACTCCTCGTGGGATTCCCACCTCCAGACTACTTCCTTACATTCGCCTCACCTAGGAACCACAGCACCTGCAGCACAGCACATTTGCACTGCTTGGGATTTGCGTGCGCAAGGGTGCTGCAGCCTTAGGGGGAAGAGGTAAAGAGACACAAGTCCTACGGTGTGTGTTCAGCCACGTTCCATTCAAATTTCCACCCCAACAACAAGACTAGTTCTAAGGCTCTGTGTGCCCAAGTGACCAGAGAGGGCACGAAGCAGTGCTGCCGCCTTTTGGCACTTTCCTGTAAGAACAACTTTTAAAACTGTGCTCAAGGGCACTTACCATTCACAAGGCCTCTGACCTACGGGGCTGCAAATGACCCTTGCCCAGGAGAAGTGTCCTGGGCTAGGTAATCTGCCATGAATTCAAATCAGGCCCGACGCTCAGGCAGAAATGTTTCAATAGCTCAGAGTTACTCACACGCTTTTTAAAAAACAGCACATCAAATGAAAAGATGCTCAGGATCTGCCGTGATCAGGGAATGCACATAAACGTAGACGAGGTGTTCCCTGGCTGCAGGCCTCAAAAAGCCTATAAAGAGTAAGTGCTCAACAGGGCAGGCAGAAGAGGGAACCCTACTATGCTGTTGGTGGAAATGTAAATTGCTAACAGCTAGTATGGACATAGGTAGGAAAGTTCCTTGCTAAACTATAAACTGGAGTGGCCATCAGACTCGGCATTCCCACTCCAGTTTGTATAACCAGAGAATACCATCATTGGAATAAAACACTTCCACCCCAACGGTTGCTGTGCTACTCTTTACCATAGCCAAGCCACGCAGATGACTGACATGTCCAGCGGGAAATGAATGGATAAAGAAGTTGTGCTACCTATACTCCCTCGACTGTCACTCATCCAGGGAACAAAATGAACTCATGCTATTTGTAGCAACATGGATGGAGCAGTAGATATCACTAATTCTGGTATATTAGGGACAGAAAGACACATATCCAGCATATCCCTTTCTGGTACAGTCGAAAAATGGATACAAAGGAAGTAATGTACAGGGCAAACACAGACTCACACACTGAGACACAAAACGGAGATTTACCATGGGGGAAATTGGGGATTGGAAAAAGATGAAGTAGGAGGTTGGGATTAACAGAAACACACTAATATATAAAAAAACTTCAACAACGGCGACCCTACTAATAGCACAGGGATCTCTAAGTGACACTCGTCAATAACCTAACATGGAAAATAATCCAAACTTGTAAAGGTACAGCTACATATATATCTGCATCAACTTGCTATCGAACGCAAACAAACACAACATTGTATATAAACTATGCTGAAATAGAAAATAAGTATTAAATTATAAAACAAGAAAAAGGCAAGAAATGCCTACTATATTACCCTCAGGCCTCTGTGACGTGGGCTGGTGTCACATCTCTGTTGCCTCAGCAGGCCTGGGTCCCAATGCAGGAGTACGCTGGTGCTCAGGGAGCCAGGGAGGAGGACGTGCCAGCAGATCAGCACCCCCTCAGACCTCTATTGCCCATTCTCCTCTGCATGGTAGCACAGTCTCCCGATCCAAGCCGGCCCTCTTACAACTAAGCCAAGCCTAGTGTACCCAAATGAAGGTCGACCAGCTGGGAGGGAAGAGCTGTGAAAAGACACCGTATCTCCACAGCTCCTGCTAGTGGGGTTCCCACCTCCAGCCTACTTCCTTAGACTCGCCCCACCTACGAACCACAGCACCTTCAGCATAGCACATTTGCACTGCTTGGGATTTGCGTGGGGTCGGGCAGCGCAGGGTAAGGGTGAAGAGGAAAAGATACACAAGCACTGTGGTGTGTGTTCAGCCACGTTGGACTCCAATTTCCAACCCAACACCAAGACTCCCTCTAAGGCTCTGTTTGCCTATGTTACCAGGGAGGACACGAAGAAGTGCTGCCGCCTTGTGGCGCTTTCCCGTAACAACAACTTGAAAAACTGTACTCAAGGTCACTTAACATTCACAAGGCCTGCGGGGCTGCAAATGAACCCAGCCCTCTAGAAATGTCCTATGCTAGGTGATGTGAAATAAATTCAAATCAGGTCCGACTCTCAGGCAGAAATGTTTCAAGAGCCCAGTGGTACTCATACGCTTTTTAAAAAACAGCACCTCAAATGAAAAGATGCTCAGGATCTCTCATGATTAAAGAATGAAAATAAACGTATACAAGGTGTTCCCTGGCTGCAGTCCTCAAAAAGCCTACAAAGAGTAACTGCTCAAGAGGGCAGGAAAAAAGAGAACCCTACTACGCTGTTGGTGGAAATGTAAATTGCTAACAGCCAGTATGGAGATAGGTAGGCAAGTTCCTTAGTAACCTATAAACTGGAGCTACCACGAGATTCGGCAACCCCACTACAGTTCGTATAACCAGAGAATACCATCATTGGAATAAAACAGTTGCACCCCAACGGTCGTGGTGCTACTCTTTATCATAGCCAAGACACGCAAACAACCAAAATGTCCAGCGAGAGACGATTGGATAAAGAACTTGTGAGACCTATACTCCCTGGACTGTCACTCATCCAGACAACAAAATGAACTCATGCTATTTGTAGCAACATGGATGCAGCAGTAGATGATCTCACTAATTCTGGTAAGTTAGAGACAGAAAGACACATATCCCAGTATATCACTTATATGTGCAATCTAAAAACGCATACAACAAAGTAGTATACAAAGGAAACACAGATTCACAAACGGGAAAATAAAGTGTCGAGTTCCCAGAGGGGGAAATTGGGGATTGGGGAAGGATGAAGTAGGGGGTTGGGATTCAAGAAATACACTAATACTTAGAAAAGACTTCATCAACGACAACCATCCTGAGAGCACAGGGAACTCTACCCAACATTCTTCAATACCCTAAGAGGGAAACGAATCCGAAATACTACAGGTACAGCTACATATATAACTGCATCAAGTTGCTGTAGAACTCAAACAAACACAACACTGTATATACACTATGCTGGAATGGAAAATAAATATTAAATTAGAAAACAAGAAAAGGCAAGAAATGCCTACACTATTACTCTCTGGCCTCGGTGAACTGGGATGGTGTGACATCCCTTGAGCCTGAGCAGGCCTGGGGCCCCTGGCTACAGTATGCTGCTGATTAGGGAGACAGAGGGGAGGATGTGCCAGCAGATCAGCACCCCCTCTGATATCTAGTGCCCATTCTCCTCTGCATGGGACCACAATCTCTAGATCCAAGCTGACCCTCTTACAGCTGAGCCAAGCCTAGTGTACCCAAAGGATGGTGGATTCGCTCGGAGGGAAGAGCTCTGAAAGCACACCGGATCTCCACGGCTACTCCTCGTGGGATTCCGACCTCCAGACTACTTCCTTAGATTTGCCTCACCTACGAACCACAGCACCTGCAGCACAGCACATTTGCACTGCTTGGGATTTGCGTGGGCGAGGGTCGTGCAGCGTTAGGGGGAAGAGGTAGAGATACACAAGTCCTACGGTGTGTGTTCAGCCACGTTCCGTTCAAATTTCCAACCCAAAACAAGACTACTTCTAAGGCTCTGAATGCCCAAGTTACCAGAGAGGACACGATGCAGTGCTGCCGCCTTGTGCCGTTTTCCTGTAACAACAACTTTAAAAACTGTGCTCAAGGGCACTTACCATTCACAAGGCCTCTGACCTCAGGGGCTGCAAATGACTCTTGCCCAGGAGAAGTGTCCTGGGCTAGGTAATCTGCCATGAATTCAAATCAGGCCCGACGCTCAGGCAGAAATGTTTCAACAGCTCAGAGGTACTCACACGCTTTTTAAAAAACAGCACACCAAATGAAAAGATGCTCGGGATCGGCCGTGATCAGGGAATGCACATAAACGTAGACGAGGTGTTCCCTGGCTGCAGTCCTCAAAAAGCCTATAAAGAGTAAGTGCTCAACAGGACAGGCAGAAGAAGGAACCCTACTATGCTGTTGGTGGAAATGTAAATTGCTAACAGCCAGTATGGAGATAGGTAGGCAAGTTCCTTGCTAAACTATAAACTGGAGCTACCATCAGACTCGGCATCCCCACTCCAGTTTGTATAACCATAGAATACCATCATTGGAATAAAACACTTGCACCACAACGGTTGTTGTGGTACTCTTTACCATAGCCAAGCTAAGCAGATGACTGACATGTCCAGCGGGAAATGAATGGATAAAGAAGTTGTGCTACCTATGCTCCCTCGACTGTCACTCATCCAGGGAACAAAATGAACTCATGCTATTTGTAGCAACATGGATGGAGCAGTAGATGATATCACTAATTCTGGTATATTAGGGCCAGAAAGACACATATCCAGCATATCCCTTTCAGGTACAGTCGAAAAATGGATACAAAGGAAGTAATGTACTGTGCAAACACAGACTCACAAACTGAGACACGAAACGGAGATTTACCATAGGGGGAAATTGGGGATCGGAAAAAGATGAAGTAGGAGGTTGGGATTAACAGAAACACACTAATATATAAAAACACTTCAACAACGGCGACCCTACTAATAGCACAGGGATCTCTAATCGACACTCGTCAATAACCTAACATGGAAAATAATCCAAAATTGTAAAGGTACAGCTACATACATATCTGCATCAAGTTGCTGTCGAACTCAAACACAACATTGTATATAAACTATGCTGAAATAGAAAATAAATATTAAATTATAAAACAAGAAAAAGGCAAGAAATGCCTACTATATTACCCTCAGGCCTCTGTGACGTGGGCTGGTGTCACATCTCTGTTGCCTCAGCAGGCCTGGGTCCCAATGCAGGAGTATGCTGGTGCTGAGGGAGCCAGGGAGGAGGACGTGCCAGCAGATCAGCACCCCCTCAGACCTCTATTGCCCATTCTCCTCTGCATGGTAGCACAGTCTCCCGATCCAAGCCGGCCCTCTTACAACTAAGCCAAGCCTAGTGTACACAAATGAAGGTCGACCAGCTGGAAGGGAAGAGCTGTGAAAAGACACCGGATCTCCACAGCTCCTGCTAGTGGGGTTCCCACCTCCCGCCTACTTCCTTAGACTCGCCCCACCTACGAACCACAGGACCTTTAGCTTAGCACATTTGCACTGCTTGGGATTTGCGTGGGGTCGGGCAGCGCAGGGTAAGGTTGAAGAGGAAAAGATACACAAGAACTGCGGTGTGTGTTCAGCCACGTTGGACTCCAATTTCCAACCCAACACCAGGACTCCCTCTACGGCTCTCTTTGCCTACGTTACCAGGGAGGACACGAAGAAGTGCTGCCGCCTTGTGGCGCTTTCCTGTAACAACAACTTGAAAAACTGTACTCAAGGGCACTTAACATTCACAAGGCCTGCGGGGCTGCAAATGAACCCTGCCCTCCAGAAATGTCCTATGCTAGGTAATCTGAAATAAATTCAAATCAGGTCCGACTCTCAGGCAGAAATGTTTCAAGAGCCCAGTGGTACTCACACGCTTTTTAAAAAACAGCACCTCAAATGAAAAGATGCTCAGGATCTCTCATGATTAAAGAATGAAAATACACGTAGACGACGTGTTCCCTGGCTGCAGTCCTCAAAAAGCCTACAAATAGTAACTGCTCAAGAGGGCAGGAAAAAAGAGAACCCTACTACGCTGTTGGTGGAAATGTAAATTGCTAACAGCCAGTATGGAGATAGGTAGGCAAGTTCCTTAGTAACCTATAAACTGGAGCTACCACGAGATTCGGTAACCCCACTGCAGTTCGTATAACCAGAGAACACCATCATTGGAATAAAGCAGTTGCACCCCAACGGTCGTGGTGCTACTCTTTACCATAGCCAGGACAGGCAAACAACCAAAATGTCCAGCCAGAGATGATTGGATAAACAACTTGTGAGACCTATACTCCCTGGACTGTCTCTCATCCAGACAACAAAATGAACTCATGCTATTTGTAGCAACATGGATGCAGCAGTAGATGATCTCACTAATTCTGGTAAGTTAGAGACAGAAAGACACATATCCCAACATATCACTTATATGTGCAATCTAAAAACACATACAAAGAAGTAGTATACAAGGGAAACACAGATTCACAAATGGGAAAAAGAAGTGTCAAGTTCCCCGAGGGGGAAATTGGAGATCGGGGAAGGATGAAGTAGGAGGTTGGGATTCACAGAAATACACTAATATATAAAAAACACTTCATCAACGACAACCATCCTGAGAGCACAGGGAACTCTACTCAACATTCTTCAATACCCTAACAGGGAAAAGAATCCGAAATACTACGGGTACAGCTACATACATAACTGCATCAAGTTGCTGTAGAACTCAAACAAACACAACACTGTATATAAACTATGCTGGAATAGAAAATAAATGTTAAATTATAAACCAAGAAAAGGCAAGAAATGCCTACTCTACTACACTCTGGTCTCGGTGAACTGGGATGCTGTCACATCCCTTGAGCCTGAGCAGGCCTGGGGCCCCTGGCTAGAGTATGCTGCTGATTAGGGAGACAGGGGGAAGGACATGCCAGCAGATCAGCAGCCCCTCAGACCTCTAGTGCCCATTCTCCTCTGCATGGGACCACAATCTCTAGATCCAAGCTGACCCTCTTACAGTTGAGCCAAGCCTAGTGTACCCAAAGGATGGTGGACTCGCTCGGAGGGAAGAGCTGTGAAAAGAAACCGGATCTCCACGACTATTCCTGGTGGGGTTCCCACCTCCAAACTACTTCCTTAGATTCGCCTCACCTAGGAACCACAGCACCTTCAGCATAGCACATTTGCACTGCTTGGGATTTGCGTGGGCGAGGGGGATGCAGCATTAGGGGGAAGAGGGAAAGATACACAAGCCCTATGGTGTGTGTTCAGCCAGTTCCATTCAAATTTCCACCCCAACAACAAGACTACTTCTAAGGCTCTGTTTGCCCAAGTGACCAGAGAGGGCACAAAGCAGTGCTGCCGCCTTGTGGCGCTTTCCTGTAACAACAATTTGAAAAACTGTGCTCAAGGGCACTTAACATTCACAAGGCCTCTGACCTGCGGGGCTGCAAATGACCCCTGCCCAGGAGAAGTGTCCTGGGCTACGTAATCTGCCATGAATTCAAATCAGGCCCGACTCTCAGGCAGAAATGTTTCAACAGCTCAGTGGTACTCACACGCTTTTTAAAAAACAGCGCATCAAATGAAAAGATGCTCAGCATCTGTCATGGTTAGAGAATGCAAGTAAACGTAGACGAGGTGTTCCCTGGCTTCAGTCCTCAAAAAGCCTACAAAGAGTAAGTGCTCAAGAAGGCAGGAAAACAGGGAACCCTAATACGCTGTCGGTGGAAATGTAAATTGCTAACAGCCAGTATGGAGATAGGTAGGCAAGTTCCTCAGTAAACTATAAACTGGAGCTACCATGAGATTTGGCCACCCCACTGTAGTTCGTATAACCAGAGAATACCATCATTGGAATAAAGCAGTTGCACCCCAATTGTCGTGGTGCTACACTTTACCATAGCCAGGACACGCAAACAACCAAAATGTCCAGCCGGAGATGATTGGATAAACAACTTGTGAGACCTATACTCCCTGGACTGTCACTCATCCAGACAACAAAATGAATTCATGCTATTGGTAGCAACATGGATGCAGCAGTAGATGATCTCACTAATTCTGGTAAGTTAGAGACAGAAAGACACATATCCCAACATATCACTTATATGTGCAATCTAAAAACGCATACAAAGAATTAGTATACAAGGGAAACACAGATTCACAAACGGGAAAAAGAAGTGTCGAGTTCCCAGAGGGGGAAATTGGGGATTGGGGAAGGATGAAGTAGGAGGTTGGGATTCACAGAAATACACCAATATATAAAAAACACTTCATCAACGACAACCATCCTGAGAGCACAGGGAACTCTATTCAACATTCTTCAATACCCTAAGAGGGAAACGAATCCGAAATACTACAGGTACAGCTACATATATAACTGCATCAAGTTGCTGTAGAACTCAAACAAACACAACACTGTATATACACTATGCTGGAATGGAAAATAAATATTAAATTATAAAGCAAGAAAATGCAAGAAATACCAACACTATTACTCTCTGGCCTTGGTGAACTTGGATGGTGTGACATACCTTGAGCCTGAGCAGGCCTGGGGCCCCTGGCTAGAGTATGCTGCTGATTAGGGAGACAGGGGGGAGGACGTGCCAGCAGATCAGCACCCCCTCACATATCTAGTGCCCATTCTCCTCTGCATGGGACCACAATCTCTAGATCCAAGCCGACCCTCTTACAGATAAGCCAAGCCTAGTGTACCCAAAGTATGGTGGACTCGCTCGGAGGGAAGAGCTGTGAAAAGAAACCGGATCTCCACGACTATTCCTGGTGGGGTTCCCACCTCCAAACTACTTCCTTAGATTCGCCTCACCTACGAACCACAGCACCTTCAGCATAGCACATTTGCACTGCTTGGGATTTGCGTGGGCGAGGGGGATGCAGCATTAGGGGGAAGAAAGAAAGATACACAAGCCCTATGGTGTGTGTTCAGCCAGTTCCATTCAAATTTCCACCCCAACAACAAGACTAGTTCTAAGGCTCTGTTTGCCCAAGTGACCAGAGAGGGCACAAAGCAGTGCTGCCTCCTTGTGGCGCTTTCCCATAACAACAACTTGAAAAACTGTGCTCAAGGGCACTTAACATTCACAAGGCCTCTGACCTGCGTGGCTGCAAATGACCCCTGCCCAGGAGAAGTGTCCTGGGCTAGGTAATCTGCCATGAATTCAAATCAGGCCCGACTCTCAGGCAGAAATGTTTCAACAGCTCAGTGGTACTCACACGCTTTTTAAAAACCAGCGCATCAAATGCAAAGATGTTCAGGATCTCTCATGGTTAGAGAATGCAAATAAACGTAGACGAGGTGTTCCCTGGCTGCAGTCCTCAAAAAGCCTATAAAGAGTAAGTGCTCAAGAAGGCAGGAAAACAGCGAACCCTACTATGCTGTTGGTGGAAATGTAAATTGCTAACAGCCAGTATAGAGATAGGTAGGCAAGTTCCTTAGTAAACTATAAACTGGAGCTACCACGAGATTTGGCCACCCCACTGCAGTTCGTACAACCAGAGAATACCATCATTGGAATAAAGCAGTTGCACCCCAACGGTCGTGGTGCTACTCTTTACCATAGCCAGGACACGCAAACAGCCAAAATGTCCAGCCGGAGATGATTGGATAAACAACTTGTGAGACCTATACTCCCTGGACTGTCACTCATCCAGACAACAAAATGAATTCACGCTATTGATAGCAACATGGATGCAGCAGTAGATGATCTCACTAATTCTGGTAATTTAGAGACAGAAAGACACATATTCCATCATATCACTTATATGTGCAGTCTAAAAACGCATACAAAGCAGTAGTATAGAAGGGAAACACAGATTCACAAACGGGAAAAAGAAGTGTCAAGTTCCCCGAGGGGGAAATTGGGGATCGGGGAAGGATGAAGTAGGAGGTTGGGATTCAAGAAATACACTGATACATAGGAAACACTTCATCAACGACAACCATCCTGAGAGCACAGGGAACTCTACTCAACATTCTTCAATACCCTAAGAGGGAAACGAATCCGAAATACTACAGGTACAGCTACATACATAACTGCATCAAGTTGCTGTAGAACTCAAACAAACACAACACTGTATATACACCATGCTGGAATGGAAAATAAATATTAAATTATAAAACAAGAAACGGCAAGAAATGCCTACATTATTATTCTCTGGCCTCGGTGAACTGGGATGGTGTGACATCCCTTGAGCCTGAGCAGGCCTGGGGCCCCTGGCTAGAGTATGCTGCTGATTAGGGAGACAGGGGGGAGGAAGTGCCAGCAGATCAGCACGCCCTCAGACATCTAGTGCCCATTCTCCTCTGCATGGGACCACAATCTCTAGACCCAAGCCGACCCTCTTACAGATAAGCCAAGCCTAGTGTACCCAAAGGATGGTGGACTCGCTCGGAGGGAAGAGCTGTGAAAAGACACCGGATCTCCACGGCTACTGCTCGTGGGATTCCCACCTCCAGACTACTTCCTTAGATGTGCCTCACCTACGAACAACAGCACCTGCAGCACAGCACATTTGCACTGCTTGGGATTTGCGTGGGCGAGGGTCGTGCAGCGTTAGGGGGAAGAGGTAAAGAGACACAAGTCCTACGGTGTGTGTTCAGCCACGTTCCATTCAAATTTCCACCCCAACAACAAAACTAGTTCTAAGGCTCTGTTTGCCCAAGTGACCAGAGAGGGCACGAAGCAGTGCTGCCGCCTTGTGGCGCTTTCCTGTAACAACAACTTTTAAAACTGTGCTCAAGGGCACTTACCATTCACAAGGCCTCTGACCTATGGGGCTGCAAATGTCCCTTGCCCAGGAGAAGTGTCCTGGGCTAGGTAATCTGCCATGAATTCAAATCAGGCCCGACGCTCAGGCAGAAATGTTTCAACAGCTCAGAGTTACTCACACGCTTTTTAAAAAACAGCACATCAAATGAAAAGATGCTCAGGATCTGTCATGGTTAGAGAATGCAGACAAAAGTAGACGAGGTGTTCCCTGGCTGCAGTCCTCAAAAAGACTACAAAGAGTAAGTGCTCAAGAGGGCAGGAAAACAGGGAACCCTACTACGCTGTTGGTGGAAATGTAAATTGCTAACAGCCAGTAGGGAGATAGGTAGGCAAGTTCCTTAGTAAACTATAAACTGGAGCTACCACGAGATTTGGCCACCCCACTGCAGTTCGTATAACCAGAGACTACCATCATTGGAATAAAGTAGTTGCACCCCAACGGTCGTGGTGCTACTCTTTACCATAGCCAGGACACGCAAACAACCAAAATGTCCAGTCGGAGGTGATTGGATAAACAACTTGTGAGACCTATACTCCCTGGACTGTCACGCATCCAGACAACGAAATGAATTCATGCTATTGGTAGTAACATGGATGCAGCAGTAGATGATCTCACTAATTCTGGTAAGTTAGAGACAGAAAGAAACATCTCCCAACATATCACTTATATGTGCAATCTAAAAACGCATACAAAGAAGTAGTATACAAGGGAAACACAGATTCACAAACGGGAAAAAGAAATGTCGAGTTCCCAGAACGGGAAATTGGGGATCGGGGAAGGATGAACTAGGAGGTTGGGATTCACAGAAATACACTATGATATAAAAAAGACTTCATCAACGACAACCATCCTGAGAACACAGGGAACTCTACTTAACATTCTTCAATACCCTAAGAGGGAAACGAATCCGAAATACTACAGGTACAGCTACATATATAACTGCATCAAGTTGCTGTCGAACTCAAAAGAACACAATATTGTATATACACTATGCTGGAATGGAAAATAAATATTAAATTATAAAAGGAGAAAAGGCAAGAAATGCCTACACTATTACTCTCTGTCCTCGGTGAACTGGGTTGTGTGACATCCCTTGAGCCTGAGCAGGCCTGGGGCCCCTGGCTAGAGTATGCTGCTGATTAGGGAGACAGAGGGGAGGACGTGCCAGCAGATCAGCACCCCCTCAGATATCTAGTGCCCATTCTCCTCTGCATGGGACCACAATCTCTAGATCCAAGCTGACCCTCTTACAGCTGAGCCAAGCCTAGTGTACCCAAAGGATGGTGGATTCGCTCGGAGGGAAGAGCTCTGAAAACACACCAGATCTCCACGGCTACTCCTCGTGGGATTCCCACCTCCAGACTACTTCCTTACATTCGCCTCACCTAGGAACCACAGCACCTGCAGCACAGCACATTTGCACTGCTTGGGATTTGCGTGCGCAAGGGTGCTGCAGCCTTAGGGGGAAGAGGTAAAGAGACACAAGTCCTACGGTGTGTGTTCAGCCACGTTCCATTCAAATTTCCACCCCAACAACAAGACTAGTTCTAAGGCTCTGTGTGCCCAAGTGACCAGAGAGGGCACGAAGCAGTGCTGCCGCCTTTTGGCACTTTCCTGTAAGAACAACTTTTAAAACTGTGCTCAAGGGCACTTACCATTCACAAGGCCTCTGACCTACGGGGCTGCAAATGACCCTTGCCCAGGAGAAGTGTCCTGGGCTAGGTAATCTGCCATGAATTCAAATCAGGCCCGACGCTCAGGCAGAAATGTTTCAATAGCTCAGAGTTACTCACACGCTTTTTAAAAAACAGCACATCAAATGAAAAGATGCTCAGGATCTGCCGTGATCAGGGAATGCACATAAACGTAGACGAGGTGTTCCCTGGCTGCAGGCCTCAAAAAGCCTATAAAGAGTAAGTGCTCAACAGGGCAGGCAGAAGAGGGAACCCTACTATGCTGTTGGTGGAAATGTAAATTGCTAACAGCTAGTATGGACATAGGTAGGAAAGTTCCTTGCTAAACTATAAACTGGAGTGGCCATCAGACTCGGCATTCCCACTCCAGTTTGTATAACCAGAGAATACCATCATTGGAATAAAACACTTCCACCCCAACGGTTGCTGTGCTACTCTTTACCATAGCCAAGCCACGCAGATGACTGACATGTCCAGCGGGAAATGAATGGATAAAGAAGTTGTGCTACCTATACTCCCTCGACTGTCACTCATCCAGGGAACAAAATGAACTCATGCTATTTGTAGCAACATGGATGGAGCAGTAGATATCACTAATTCTGGTATATTAGGGACAGAAAGACACATATCCAGCATATCCCTTTCTGGTACAGTCGAAAAATGGATACAAAGGAAGTAATGTACAGGGCAAACACAGACTCACACACTGAGACACAAAACGGAGATTTACCATGGGGGAAATTGGGGATTGGAAAAAGATGAAGTAGGAGGTTGGGATTAACAGAAACACACTAATATATAAAAAAACTTCAACAACGGCGACCCTACTAATAGCACAGGGATCTCTAAGTGACACTCGTCAATAACCTAACATGGAAAATAATCCAAACTTGTAAAGGTACAGCTACATATATATCTGCATCAACTTGCTATCGAACGCAAACAAACACAACATTGTATATAAACTATGCTGAAATAGAAAATAAGTATTAAATTATAAAACAAGAAAAAGGCAAGAAATGCCTACTATATTACCCTCAGGCCTCTGTGACGTGGGCTGGTGTCACATCTCTGTTGCCTCAGCAGGCCTGGGTCCCAATGCAGGAGTACGCTGGTGCTCAGGGAGCCAGGGAGGAGGACGTGCCAGCAGATCAGCACCCCCTCAGACCTCTATTGCCCATTCTCCTCTGCATGGTAGCACAGTCTCCCGATCCAAGCCGGCCCTCTTACAACTAAGCCAAGCCTAGTGTACCCAAATGAAGGTCGACCAGCTGGGAGGGAAGAGCTGTGAAAAGACACCGTATCTCCACAGCTCCTGCTAGTGGGGTTCCCACCTCCAGCCTACTTCCTTAGACTCGCCCCACCTACGAACCACAGCACCTTCAGCATAGCACATTTGCACTGCTTGGGATTTGCGTGGGGTCGGGCAGCGCAGGGTAAGGGTGAAGAGGAAAAGATACACAAGCACTGTGGTGTGTGTTCAGCCACGTTGGACTCCAATTTCCAACCCAACACCAAGACTCCCTCTAAGGCTCTGTTTGCCTATGTTACCAGGGAGGACACGAAGAAGTGCTGCCGCCTTGTGGCGCTTTCCCGTAACAACAACTTGAAAAACTGTACTCAAGGTCACTTAACATTCACAAGGCCTGCGGGGCTGCAAATGAACCCAGCCCTCTAGAAATGTCCTATGCTAGGTGATGTGAAATAAATTCAAATCAGGTCCGACTCTCAGGCAGAAATGTTTCAAGAGCCCAGTGGTACTCATATGCTTTTTAAAAAACAGCACCTCAAATGAAAAGATGCTCAGGATCTCTCATGATTAAAGAATGAAAATAAACGTATACAAGGTGTTCCCTGGCTGCAGTCCTCAAAAAGCCTACAAAGAGTAACTGCTCAAGAGGGCAGGAAAAAAGAGAACCCTACTACGCTGTTGGTGGAAATGTAAATTGCTAACAGCCAGTATGGAGATAGGTAGGCAAGTTCCTTAGTAACCTATAAACTGGAGCTACCACGAGATTCGGCAACCCCACTACAGTTCGTATAACCAGAGAATACCATCATTGGAATAAAACAGTTGCACCCCAACGGTCGTGGTGCTACTCTTTATCATAGCCAAGACACGCAAACAACCAAAATGTCCAGCGAGAGACGATTGGATAAAGAACTTGTGAGACCTATACTCCCTGGACTGTCACTCATCCAGACAACAAAATGAACTCATGCTATTTGTAGCAACATGGATGCAGCAGTAGATGATCTCACTAATTCTGGTAAGTTAGAGACAGAAAGACACATATCCCAGTATATCACTTATATGTGCAATCTAAAAACGCATACAACAAAGTAGTATACAAAGGAAACACAGATTCACAAACGGGAAAATAAAGTGTCGAGTTCCCAGAGGGGGAAATTGGGGATTGGGGAAGGATGAAGTAGGGGGTTGGGATTCAAGAAATACACTAATACTTAGAAAAGACTTCATCAACGACAACCATCCTGAGAGCACAGGGAACTCTACCCAACATTCTTCAATACCCTAAGAGGGAAACGAATCCGAAATACTACAGGTACAGCTACATATATAACTGCATCAAGTTGCTGTAGAACTCAAACAAACACAACACTGTATATACACTATGCTGGAATGGAAAATAAATATTAAATTAGAAAACAAGAAAAGGCAAGAAATGCCTACACTATTACTCTCTGGCCTCGGTGAACTGGGATGGTGTGACATCCCTTGAGCCTGAGCAGGCCTGGGGCCCCTGGCTACAGTATGCTGCTGATTAGGGAGACAGAGGGGAGGATGTGCCAGCAGATCAGCACCCCCTCTGATATCTAGTGCCCATTCTCCTCTGCATGGGACCACAATCTCTAGATCCAAGCTGACCCTCTTACAGCTGAGCCAAGCCTAGTGTACCCAAAGGATGGTGGATTCGCTCGGAGGGAAGAGCTCTGAAAGCACACCGGATCTCCACGGCTACTCCTCGTGGGATTCCGACCTCCAGACTACTTCCTTAGATTTGCCTCACCTACGAACCACAGCACCTGCAGCACAGCACATTTGCACTGCTTGGGATTTGCGTGGGCGAGGGTCGTGCAGCGTTAGGGGGAAGAGGTAGAGATACACAAGTCCTACGGTGTGTGTTCAGCCACGTTCCGTTCAAATTTCCAACCCAAAACAAGACTACTTCTAAGGCTCTGAATGCCCAAGTTACCAGAGAGGACACGATGCAGTGCTGCCGCCTTGTGCCGTTTTCCTGTAACAACAACTTTAAAAACTGTGCTCAAGGGCACTTACCATTCACAAGGCCTCTGACCTCAGGGGCTGCAAATGACTCTTGCCCAGGAGAAGTGTCCTGGGCTAGGTAATCTGCCATGAATTCAAATCAGGCCCGACGCTCAGGCAGAAATGTTTCAACAGCTCAGAGGTACTCACACGCTTTTTAAAAAACAGCACACCAAATGAAAAGATGCTCGGGATCGGCCGTGATCAGGGAATGCACATAAACGTAGACGAGGTGTTCCCTGGCTGCAGTCCTCAAAAAGCCTATAAAGAGTAAGTGCTCAACAGGACAGGCAGAAGAAGGAACCCTACTATGCTGTTGGTGGAAATGTAAATTGCTAACAGCCAGTATGGAGATAGGTAGGCAAGTTCCTTGCTAAACTATAAACTGGAGCTACCATCAGACTCGGCATCCCCACTCCAGTTTGTATAACCATAGAATACCATCATTGGAATAAAACACTTGCACCACAACGGTTGTTGTGGTACTCTTTACCATAGCCAAGCTAAGCAGATGACTGACATGTCCAGCGGGAAATGAATGGATAAAGAAGTTGTGCTACCTATGCTCCCTCGACTGTCACTCATCCAGGGAACAAAATGAACTCATGCTATTTGTAGCAACATGGATGGAGCAGTAGATGATATCACTAATTCTGGTATATTAGGGCCAGAAAGACACATATCCAGCATATCCCTTTCAGGTACAGTCGAAAAATGGATACAAAGGAAGTAATGTACTGTGCAAACACAGACTCACAAACTGAGACACGAAACGGAGATTTACCATAGGGGGAAATTGGGGATCGGAAAAAGATGAAGTAGGAGGTTGGGATTAACAGAAACACACTAATATATAAAAACACTTCAACAACGGCGACCCTACTAATAGCACAGGGATCTCTAATCGACACTCGTCAATAACCTAACATGGAAAATAATCCAAAATTGTAAAGGTACAGCTACATACATATCTGCATCAAGTTGCTGTCGAACTCAAACACAACATTGTATATAAACTATGCTGAAATAGAAAATAAATATTAAATTATAAAACAAGAAAAAGGCAAGAAATGCCTACTATATTACCCTCAGGCCTCTGTGACGTGGGCTGGTGTCACATCTCTGTTGCCTCAGCAGGCCTGGGTCCCAATGCAGGAGTATGCTGGTGCTGAGGGAGCCAGGGAGGAGGACGTGCCAGCAGATCAGCACCCCCTCAGACCTCTATTGCCCATTCTCCTCTGCATGGTAGCACAGTCTCCCGATCCAAGCCGGCCCTCTTACAACTAAGCCAAGCCTAGTGTACACAAATGAAGGTCGACCAGCTGGAAGGGAAGAGCTGTGAAAAGACACCGGATCTCCACAGCTCCTGCTAGTGGGGTTCCCACCTCCCGCCTACTTCCTTAGACTCGCCCCACCTACGAACCACAGGACCTTTAGCTTAGCACATTTGCACTGCTTGGGATTTGCGTGGGGTCGGGCAGCGCAGGGTAAGGTTGAAGAGGAAAAGATACACAAGAACTGCGGTGTGTGTTCAGCCACGTTGGACTCCAATTTCCAACCCAACACCAGGACTCCCTCTACGGCTCTCTTTGCCTACGTTACCAGGGAGGACACGAAGAAGTGCTGCCGCCTTGTGGCGCTTTCCTGTAACAACAACTTGAAAAACTGTACTCAAGGGCACTTAACATTCACAAGGCCTGCGGGGCTGCAAATGAACCCTGCCCTCCAGAAATGTCCTATGCTAGGTAATCTGAAATAAATTCAAATCAGGTCCGACTCTCAGGCAGAAATGTTTCAAGAGCCCAGTGGTACTCACACGCTTTTTAAAAAACAGCACCTCAAATGAAAAGATGCTCAGGATCTCTCATGATTAAAGAATGAAAATACACGTAGACGACGTGTTCCCTGGCTGCAGTCCTCAAAAAGCCTACAAATAGTAACTGCTCAAGAGGGCAGGAAAAAAGAGAACCCTACTACGCTGTTGGTGGAAATGTAAATTGCTAACAGCCAGTATGGAGATAGGTAGGCAAGTTCCTTAGTAACCTATAAACTGGAGCTACCACGAGATTCGGTAACCCCACTGCAGTTCGTATAACCAGAGAACACCATCATTGGAATAAAGCAGTTGCACCCCAACGGTCGTGGTGCTACTCTTTACCATAGCCAGGACAGGCAAACAACCAAAATGTCCAGCCAGAGATGATTGGATAAACAACTTGTGAGACCTATACTCCCTGGACTGTCTCTCATCCAGACAACAAAATGAACTCATGCTATTTGTAGCAACATGGATGCAGCAGTAGATGATCTCACTAATTCTGGTAAGTTAGAGACAGAAAGACACATATCCCAACATATCACTTATATGTGCAATCTAAAAACACATACAAAGAAGTAGTATACAAGGGAAACACAGATTCACAAATGGGAAAAAGAAGTGTCAAGTTCCCCGAGGGGGAAATTGGAGATCGGGGAAGGATGAAGTAGGAGGTTGGGATTCACAGAAATACACTAATATATAAAAAACACTTCATCAACGACAACCATCCTGAGAGCACAGGGAACTCTACTCAACATTCTTCAATACCCTAACAGGGAAAAGAATCCGAAATACTACGGGTACAGCTACATACATAACTGCATCAAGTTGCTGTAGAACTCAAACAAACACAACACTGTATATAAACTATGCTGGAATAGAAAATAAATGTTAAATTATAAACCAAGAAAAGGCAAGAAATGCCTACTCTACTACACTCTGGTCTCGGTGAACTGGGATGCTGTCACATCCCTTGAGCCTGAGCAGGCCTGGGGCCCCTGGCTAGAGTATGCTGCTGATTAGGGAGACAGGGGGAAGGACATGCCAGCAGATCAGCAGCCCCTCAGACCTCTAGTGCCCATTCTCCTCTGCATGGGACCACAATCTCTAGATCCAAGCTGACCCTCTTACAGTTGAGCCAAGCCTAGTGTACCCAAAGGATGGTGGACTCGCTCGGAGGGAAGAGCTGTGAAAAGAAACCGGATCTCCACGACTATTCCTGGTGGGGTTCCCACCTCCAAACTACTTCCTTAGATTCGCCTCACCTAGGAACCACAGCACCTTCAGCATAGCACATTTGCACTGCTTGGGATTTGCGTGGGCGAGGGGGATGCAGCATTAGGGGGAAGAGGGAAAGATACACAAGCCCTATGGTGTGTGTTCAGCCAGTTCCATTCAAATTTCCACCCCAACAACAAGACTACTTCTAAGGCTCTGTTTGCCCAAGTGACCAGAGAGGGCACAAAGCAGTGCTGCCGCCTTGTGGCGCTTTCCTGTAACAACAATTTGAAAAACTGTGCTCAAGGGCACTTAACATTCACAAGGCCTCTGACCTGCGGGGCTGCAAATGACCCCTGCCCAGGAGAAGTGTCCTGGGCTACGTAATCTGCCATGAATTCAAATCAGGCCCGACTCTCAGGCAGAAATGTTTCAACAGCTCAGTGGTACTCACACGCTTTTTAAAAAACAGCGCATCAAATGAAAAGATGCTCAGCATCTGTCATGGTTAGAGAATGCAAGTAAACGTAGACGAGGTGTTCCCTGGCTTCAGTCCTCAAAAAGCCTACAAAGAGTAAGTGCTCAAGAAGGCAGGAAAACAGGGAACCCTAATACGCTGTCGGTGGAAATGTAAATTGCTAACAGCCAGTATGGAGATAGGTAGGCAAGTTCCTCAGTAAACTATAAACTGGAGCTACCATGAGATTTGGCCACCCCACTGTAGTTCGTATAACCAGAGAATACCATCATTGGAATAAAGCAGTTGCACCCCAATTGTCGTGGTGCTACACTTTACCATAGCCAGGACACGCAAACAACCAAAATGTCCAGCCGGAGATGATTGGATAAACAACTTGTGAGACCTATACTCCCTGGACTGTCACTCATCCAGACAACAAAATGAATTCATGCTATTGGTAGCAACATGGATGCAGCAGTAGATGATCTCACTAATTCTGGTAAGTTAGAGACAGAAAGACACATATCCCAACATATCACTTATATGTGCAATCTAAAAACGCATACAAAGAATTAGTATACAAGGGAAACACAGATTCACAAACGGGAAAAAGAAGTGTCGAGTTCCCAGAGGGGGAAATTGGGGATTGGGGAAGGATGAAGTAGGAGGTTGGGATTCACAGAAATACACCAATATATAAAAAACACTTCATCAACGACAACCATCCTGAGAGCACAGGGAACTCTATTCAACATTCTTCAATACCCTAAGAGGGAAACGAATCCGAAATACTACAGGTACAGCTACATATATAACTGCATCAAGTTGCTGTAGAACTCAAACAAACACAACACTGTATATACACTATGCTGGAATGGAAAATAAATATTAAATTATAAAGCAAGAAAATGCAAGAAATACCAACACTATTACTCTCTGGCCTTGGTGAACTTGGATGGTGTGACATACCTTGAGCCTGAGCAGGCCTGGGGCCCCTGGCTAGAGTATGCTGCTGATTAGGGAGACAGGGGGGAGGACGTGCCAGCAGATCAGCACCCCCTCACATATCTAGTGCCCATTCTCCTCTGCATGGGACCACAATCTCTAGATCCAAGCCGACCCTCTTACAGATAAGCCAAGCCTAGTGTACCCAAAGTATGGTGGACTCGCTCGGAGGGAAGAGCTGTGAAAAGAAACCGGATCTCCACGACTATTCCTGGTGGGGTTCCCACCTCCAAACTACTTCCTTAGATTCGCCTCACCTACGAACCACAGCACCTTCAGCATAGCACATTTGCACTGCTTGGGATTTGCGTGGGCGAGGGGGATGCAGCATTAGGGGGAAGAAAGAAAGATACACAAGCCCTATGGTGTGTGTTCAGCCAGTTCCATTCAAATTTCCACCCCAACAACAAGACTAGTTCTAAGGCTCTGTTTGCCCAAGTGACCAGAGAGGGCACAAAGCAGTGCTGCCTCCTTGTGGCGCTTTCCCATAACAACAACTTGAAAAACTGTGCTCAAGGGCACTTAACATTCACAAGGCCTCTGACCTGCGTGGCTGCAAATGACCCCTGCCCAGGAGAAGTGTCCTGGGCTAGGTAATCTGCCATGAATTCAAATCAGGCCCGACTCTCAGGCAGAAATGTTTCAACAGCTCAGTGGTACTCACACGCTTTTTAAAAACCAGCGCATCAAATGCAAAGATGTTCAGGATCTCTCATGGTTAGAGAATGCAAATAAACGTAGACGAGGTGTTCCCTGGCTGCAGTCCTCAAAAAGCCTATAAAGAGTAAGTGCTCAAGAAGGCAGGAAAACAGCGAACCCTACTATGCTGTTGGTGGAAATGTAAATTGCTAACAGCCAGTATAGAGATAGGTAGGCAAGTTCCTTAGTAAACTATAAACTGGAGCTACCACGAGATTTGGCCACCCCACTGCAGTTCGTACAACCAGAGAATACCATCATTGGAATAAAGCAGTTGCACCCCAACGGTCGTGGTGCTACTCTTTACCATAGCCAGGACACGCAAACAGCCAAAATGTCCAGCCGGAGATGATTGGATAAACAACTTGTGAGACCTATACTCCCTGGACTGTCACTCATCCAGACAACAAAATGAATTCACGCTATTGATAGCAACATGGATGCAGCAGTAGATGATCTCACTAATTCTGGTAATTTAGAGACAGAAAGACACATATTCCATCATATCACTTATATGTGCAGTCTAAAAACGCATACAAAGCAGTAGTATAGAAGGGAAACACAGATTCACAAACGGGAAAAAGAAGTGTCAAGTTCCCCGAGGGGGAAATTGGGGATCGGGGAAGGATGAAGTAGGAGGTTGGGATTCAAGAAATACACTAATACATAGGAAACACTTCATCAACGACAACCATCCTGAGAGCACAGGGAACTCTACTCAACATTCTTCAATACCCTAAGAGGGAAACGAATCCGAAATACTACAGGTACAGCTACATACATAACTGCATCAAGTTGCTGTAGAACTCAAACAAACACAACACTGTATATACACCATGCTGGAATGGAAAATAAATATTAAATTATAAAACAAGAAACGGCAAGAAATGCCTACATTATTATTCTCTGGCCTCGGTGAACTGGGATGGTGTGACATCCCTTGAGCCTGAGCAGGCCTGGGGCCCCTGGCTAGAGTATGCTGCTGATTAGGGAGACAGGGGGGAGGAAGTGCCAGCAGATCAGCACGCCCTCAGACATCTAGTGCCCATTCTCCTCTGCATGGGACCACAATCTCTAGACCCAAGCCGACCCTCTTACAGATAAGCCAAGCCTAGTGTACCCAAAGGATGGTGGACTCGCTCGGAGGGAAGAGCTGTGAAAAGACACCGGATCTCCACGGCTACTGCTCGTGGGATTCCCACCTCCAGACTACTTCCTTAGATGTGCCTCACCTACGAACAACAGCACCTGCAGCACAGCACATTTGCACTGCTTGGGATTTGCGTGGGCGAGGGTCGTGCAGCGTTAGGGGGAAGAGGTAAAGAGACACAAGTCCTACGGTGTGTGTTCAGCCACGTTCCATTCAAATTTCCACCCCAACAACAAAACTAGTTCTAAGGCTCTGTTTGCCCAAGTGACCAGAGAGGGCACGAAGCAGTGCTGCCGCCTTGTGGCGCTTTCCTGTAACAACAACTTTTAAAACTGTGCTCAAGGGCACTTACCATTCACAAGGCCTCTGACCTATGGGGCTGCAAATGTCCCTTGCCCAGGAGAAGTGTCCTGGGCTAGGTAATCTGCCATGAATTCAAATCAGGCCCGACGCTCAGGCAGAAATGTTTCAACAGCTCAGAGTTACTCACACGCTTTTTAAAAAACAGCACATCAAATGAAAAGATGCTCAGGATCTGTCATGGTTAGAGAATGCAGACAAAAGTAGACGAGGTGTTCCCTGGCTGCAGTCCTCAAAAAGACTACAAAGAGTAAGTGCTCAAGAGGGCAGGAAAACAGGGAACCCTACTACGCTGTTGGTGGAAATGTAAATTGCTAACAGCCAGTAGGGAGATAGGTAGGCAAGTTCCTTAGTAAACTATAAACTGGAGCTACCACGAGATTTGGCCACCCCACTGCAGTTCGTATAACCAGAGACTACCATCATTGGAATAAAGTAGTTGCACCCCAACGGTCGTGGTGCTACTCTTTACCATAGCCAGGACACGCAAACAACCAAAATGTCCAGTCGGAGGTGATTGGATAAACAACTTGTGAGACCTATACTCCCTGGACTGTCACGCATCCAGACAACGAAATGAATTCATGCTATTGGTAGTAACATGGATGCAGCAGTAGATGATCTCACTAATTCTGGTAAGTTAGAGACAGAAAGAAACATCTCCCAACATATCACTTATATGTGCAATCTAAAAACGCATACAAAGAAGTAGTATACAAGGGAAACACAGATTCACAAACGGGAAAAAGAAATGTCGAGTTCCCAGAACGGGAAATTGGGGATCGGGGAAGGATGAACTAGGAGGTTGGGATTCACAGAAATACACTATGATATAAAAAAGACTTCATCAACGACAACCATCCTGAGAACACAGGGAACTCTACTTAACATTCTTCAATACCCTAAGAGGGAAAC
>NW_028124676.1:0-80574 GCF_965194825.1 Balaenoptera physalus
TTCTTACTGGTGATCATTTCATGTCACTGATCCTTGGCTCTCTTTGTATCTCATAGGACTGTTGTTAAGTCCAATACAAAATGAGTCTTCTTTTTAAAAAACTGAAATGTTTTACAAAGCCTAGCATTCTCATAGAGAGTCCTTTGAATTCTCCCCACTTTCCCGAGAGGCTAAGGGCACTTCACACCATGAACTAGGAGAGGGGGTAGAGCCCTTTCTGATGAAATATAGAAACAAAGACAGAGTCTTAGCCTGCTTGCTCTCTGGACAGGATCTCGGACCACAAGGTCTTAAATCCTGGTATAAATGACGGAAGTGAGGACAGTTCAACTGGCACTCTCATAACAAGAGTTCTGAAACACCTTCCAAAGAGACTGTAGCGGTAGACGAGGGAAGGGAGTGCTACAGTGTGGTAGTACAGGGGGAATGCTCGGCTACAGCAGTGAAAAATGTGGTACCTATTGGTGTGCTCTCGGGGTTCTTGTACATGTAGCATAGATGACCTTTACAGTGTCCCTCCCACCTTCCCACCTGCATTAGGTGTTCTGTTTTTTTGTTTGTTTGTTTGTTTTTAATTTACGTTTATTGATTGATTGATTGATTGAACTTATTTATTCTACGTATTTATTTTTTTGGCTGCACTGGGTCCTCATTGCTGTGCACGGGCTTTCTCTAGTTGCGGCTAGCGGGGTCTACTCTTGGTTGCGGTGTGCGGGCTTCTCATCGCGGTGGCCTCTCTTGTTGCGGAGCATGGGCTGTAGGCGCGTGGGCTTCGGTAGTTGCGGGTCACGGGCTCTGGAATGCAGGCTCAGTCGTTGTGGCACATGCGCTTAGTTGCTGCACGGCATGTGGGATCTTCGCAGACCGGGGCTCGAAGCCGTGTCCCCTGCATTGGCAGGCGCCACCAGGGAAGCCCTAGCTGTTCTTACATAGAGTCTAAAAACAGAGAGCACTGAGAGAAGGTAGTGGTTATTAAAGGCTCAGGATCTAAATTCTACCTGTCTCTACACCCCTTCCCAGCTGTCGATTTGACCCCGTTTGTGAATGCCGACCTCATTCTTCAACTTGCTCTGCCGTTTGTATACTCACCTTGAAAACTTGTTTCTGTGATGCGTTGAGCAGACACAGGGTGGCAGATTGCAGAGGTGGAAGCTGGTGGTCGGATATTTGCGGGCTGAATCTCCTTCAGTCCCATTCCCATTTCTGGTTGCGCAGAGGCCCTACTTCCTGTGTATGACGCGGAGCCATAGGATTGCGGGCAGGAGCCAAGTTCTCCATACAGTGAAGACCCCAGTGTGCCTTGGTTATAGTAATATACCTGGCTTCCTTCCTGGTAGGGAAGTGACAGGCGGCTATGCCCCTGATTTGTTCGTGGGCCTCCTGATGCAGCAGTTCCCTTGGCTCTGGCCCTGTCGTCAGCTGCCCCTAGGAGGACTCTGAGCCCTAGCCACTTCTCTGGTAGATTTGCCTATTCCCCCACTATAATCACACCTGAATAAGGCAACTCAAACCTTTCAGAGATGTGTCGTGAACCTCTTGTTTTCTGAAATACCTATCTGGTGGTTGTGAGACTTAAGGCCAACCTCCCCGAGAGACTTTGTTTCTATTTCTCCTAGTAAACCTAGACTCATCTCCTGTCACCTTCAACTCTACTCCAATTGTGTTCTTTCAACCCAGACCCCTGACCCTGCTTTTTACTTCTGCCATTTCATCCTCACTCCTGCTTCCTTTCCTAAATCCATACGTCTCTTTTGGCCTTCCTAGCCCTGGGCCAAGTTCCTTCCTCTTTCCTCAGTTTTTACCCCTTTCCTTCATTCTCCCATCCAACTTTCAGGCCTTCCTTTCTCACGCCCCAGTTAGCAGCATCTCAAAATTCGAAAGGTTTATTACTCATCTATTAATTCTATTCCATTTACTTATTCGGTTCTATACCTATCTTACCTATGTATGGAAGAACCGCTGGTAGCCAAGGTGGCAGCAAGAATCCTAGCAGCTGTCACCTGACGTATCCGTAGTAGTCAGCAATTTCCATTTCTTTGTCCCTCTGGGTGAAAAATTGCAGCTTCCCCGAAGAGGTGTATCTGGCAGCATTCTCCCGTTGTTGTTGAGCCCGCCTCTTCATGGCCTCTCGCTCTGGCCTCTGCTCTTGTTCGATGGGCTTTGACATGACTGGCTCAGGCACGTTGGGTTCCCTCCATGGAACTCGTTGCTTGCTGAAGTCTTGGAGTAGAAGTTGGGTTTGGAGCTTGGGTGGGGACTGGCGCTTAGTCACAGCAGGGGGAACAGGCTCGCGCTGGAGAGAAGCGCCAGATGAAGTTTTGTAGGGTGCAGGCCTAGGAGCAGCAGGCTGAGGGACACGAGGCTGGGTATGGTTGGTCCAAGCCGGTTGGGTTGGGTTGGCCACAGTTGGCTGAGCTGGTTTGGCGGGACCTGGCAAAGAGGCAGGAGCTGGCTGGGATGAATTGACTGCAGCAGGTTGAGCTGAGTCAGTAGAACCAGGCTGGGCACGGTAAGCCACAGCAGGCCGATGTGAGGCCAGAGACTGTGGCCTCCGAGGAGCGGGTCGAGCTTGAGGCTTGTCCCAGGCAGAAAAAGGCAGAGGTATCAACTTGACCTTCCCAGGAGGAGGCCGCTCACACTGGGATGGAGATGGACACTCTGTTTCAGCACTGCTGTCTGCTTTCTGGGCTTGGACTTGCGTTTTCTCAGGCCTCTTACCCTCACGTGGGGTATGCCGCCGTGGCTGGATCGCTGGGGGTGGCTGGGGGTCTTTGGGGTTGCTTGAATTTCCCAAGAGCCGACAGGAAGAGAGCCCAGTTTTCGTCTCATTCTTCTTCCCCAGCGCATGAAGAACCTTCACAGACTCCAGCATGCGCACGCCAAGGGAGGTTCGAGGCTTTTGAAAGCTCTCTTGGCGAAGCTCAGTTTGGTGTTCCTTTCGCTTCGTGTTGGGGATTGCTGGCTTGTCTTCTGCCTTGACTTTGTTCCCTGACTGCTTGTTCTCTTCAGCCTTGTTTCTTCCTCTGGTCCTTTTGGTCTTTTCCTGCCCATGGCTCTCAGTTTTGCTGATCTTTCCGGATGCAGCTTTCTGAGGTTTGCCTTGAGAGTGCTTGGCCGTGTTCGCAGGAGCCCTGTCACTGACTGCAGCAGTGCATATAACCGCTTCTCCCCCTAACAGGCACTCTGGATCCTTTGGCTGGATTTTGGCCTTGGGAGCACCACCGATAGGCTCAGAGGCTTTCTGTTTGTTCTTCCTGGGTTGATCAGAGGGAACCTTTACGACACTTGGCTTTTCCTGCACCTGATTCACCTTAATGGCTCTGGTGTCTTCAGCTTTGATCACGTTGGGACCTTGGGATCGATCAAGATCTTTCCAAGAATTAAAGAGCTGGGGAAGGTGAATATCCTCCGCCAGTGTAGTAATGTCTGCAAGACCACTGCTAGGTTCAGTCCCATTTTCAAGTGTCCCTAGGTCCTGACGACTCAGGCTGTTCTCTCCCAGATCAGCATTTTCAGAACCAGGCTGCTCCTCTTGGCTGAGGGGATCGGTGCAGGCCAGCGGCTGGGGAATATCAGGGATTCCCAAAGGGAGTAGTGGAGGATCTTGGTTTTCTATTGGGATCTGGTAGGCCTCCAGAGGCTTTGACAGCTTGGTTTTGATATCCTCCACGTTCTTACTCTCTGTTTGTCCCTGGCTTGGAGCTGGAGGCAGGGCCAGGAGACGCCTGGCACTCTGGACTGGAGCTGTCACTGAAATGTCCCCAAGTTCAGATGGTGGGTTACTCTCAAGTATGTGACTGTTTCTGCTACTGCAGGACTTGGGGAGTTCTTGAGTTTGTGTCACACAAAACGTCTGGCTTGGAGGTTGCAATCCCAGGGAATTTTTCATCACCAGGGAAGTCTCCATCACTACAAAGGGATCAAGGGAGAAGTCAGTCCCTGGTAAATGAGATGCTCCCCCTAAACACCAACACAGCAGTCGTGTACCTTTCAAGGGGTTCAGGGGCAAGATGGGCAAGGCATTTCTACTAACTCTTCTTAAGGATCATGGACAGTGCCCTATGCTACGAGGTAAGCGGTGACTGTTGTAATGCTTAACTGGTGATCATTTCATGTCACTGATCCTTGGCTCTCTTTGTATCTCATAGGACTGTTGTAAGTCCAATACAAAATGAGTCTTCTTTTTAAACAACTGAAATGTTTTACAAAGCCTAGCATTCTCATATAGAGTCCTTTCAATTCTCCCCACTTTCCCGAGAGGCTAAGAACACTTCACACCATGAACTAGGAGAGGGGGTAGAGCCCTTTCTGATGAAATACAGAAACAAAGACAGAGTCTTAGCCTGCTTGCTCTCTGGACAGGATCTCGGACCACAAGGTCTTAAATCCTGGTATAAATGACGGAAGTGAGGACACTTCAACTGGCACTCTCATAACAAGAGTTCTGAGACACCTTCCAAAGAGACTGTAGCAGTAGACGAGGGAAGGGAGTGCTACAGTGTGGTAGTACAGGGGGAATGCTCGGCTACAGCAGTGAAAAATGTGGTACCTATTGGTGTGCTCTCGGGGTTCTTGTACATGTAGCATAGATGACCTTTACAGTGTCCCTGCCACCTTCCCACCTGCATTAGGTGTTCTTTTTGTTTTTTTGTTTTTTTTAATTTACGTTTATTTATTGATTGATTGTTTGAACTTATTTATTCTACGTATTTATTTTTTTGGCTGCACAGGGTCTTCATTGCTGTGCACGGGCTTTCTCTAGTTGCGGCTAGCGGGGTCTACTCTTGGTTGCGCTGTGCGGGCTTCTCTTGTTGCGGAGCATGCGCTCTAGGCGCGTGGGCTTCGGTAGTTGCGGCTCACGGGCTCTAGAATGCAGGCTCAGTCGTTGTGGCACATGGGCTTAGTTGCTCCACGGCATGTGGGATCTTCCCAGACCAGGGCTCGAACCCGTGTCCCCCGCATTGCATTGGCAGGCGGATTCTTAACCACGGCGCCACCAGGGAAGCCCTAGGTGTTCTTATATAGAGTCTAAAAACAGAGGGCACTGAGCGAAGGTAGTGGTTACTAAAGGCTCAGGATCTAAATTCTACCTGTCTCTACACCCCTTCCCAGCTGTCGATTTGACCCCATTTGTGAATGCCGACCTCATTCTTCAGCTTTCTCTGCCGTTTGTATACTCACCTTGAAAACTTGTTTCTGTGATGCGTTGAGCAGACACAGGGTGGCAGATTGCAGAGGTGGAAGCTGGTGGTCGGATATTTGTGGGCTGAATCTCCTTCAGTCCCATTCCCATTTCTGGTTGCGCAGAGGCCCTACTTCCTGTGTATGACGCGGAGCCATAGGATTGCGGGCAGGAGCCAAGTTCTCCATACAGTGAAGACCCCAGTGTGCCTTGGTTATAGTAATATACCTGGCTTCCTTCCTGGTAGGGAAGTGACAGGCGGCTATGCCCCTGATTTGGAATCTGAGATGGTGCTCCCTGAGCAAGCCTGGCAGAAAGTGATGGATATAGAGGGACCATGTTATTGGCGTCTGAAGTTTTATCATACTGGGCTGCCATAAACATGGAGGAAGCAGCTGGGTGCCGGTCAGTGAGTGCCAGAGTAAAGTCTCCGAGTGAAGAGGAATTCTTTTCAGTGCTTCCTGTGATGTCCCACTCAAGAACACCTGGATAGGAAGGAGCTGAAGTGGAGATCTGGCTGTGGTCAGTAACTCCAGATAACATAGTCGTGCTGGAATGTTGGTAAAGGTAGGCACTACCCATGAGTGTCTGGAAAGAGGTACCGGTAGCCGATGCCGAACTGACGGCAGGGGCAGAGACTCTGGAGAAGTTGCAGACACTTCGTGTTAGGGAAGTTGCATTGCTCACCACAGGAAGAGAATGCTGCAGAGAATTTAGAGTTCCAAGTAGAGATGGATTTTGGAAATTTTCTGTAAGAACAAGAGGGTCATGAAAAACTCAGGGAGGTTGAGAAATTCTCACTACGTTTGAGGAACAGCATTATCTTAAGGTTCTTGCTCTCAGGACACCTCTACTATCGACCCTTCCTGAGAAACCCAAAATCAGACAGTTAATGATGGCTGTAAGGACTGAGCAGTTTTCCACTCTTCTGTATTAACTGCCTGTGCTCCCATCTTGGGCACAGATGGGCAGAAGAGCCAAGTGGTATGGTTCAGACATTGTTCTCTAGGCTGGAAGCAACCTTCTCCCTGCCCTGTCTTTCCCTTCAGCCTGCACTCGTACTGACTTCTATGCTATTTCCTAGACTGGAAGCATTTTAGAACTAGGAGGCCCTTAGAGAACTTTCTCTTTTTTCAGTCTCATTTCACGAGTAAGGAAACTGAGGCTCAGAGAGGTCGGGTTGACTTGTTCAAGTTCTCTCATTATGTTAGTGTCATTACCAGGTTTCAGAACCTAAGTATCCTGACTTCCTTGCCAGGACTCCACTCTGAGCATGATAGTGCCAGAAAGCAGGAGAAATAGAACTTATAATATAAGCATTTTTTTTGTCCATTAGAAAACAGTACGGCCATTACCATTGTCATCTTCAGTGTCTCCCTTTGCTTGTGCAGTTCCCACGCTATTACCTAGAGTTGACGTATAGCTCAGTCCAACTGGTGAACTGAAAGAGTCATTTTTGCCCTCTTCAAGCCTGGTTTCTCATCCTACCTCAAAATGATTACCCGAAAGTGGATTTCTTAAGTGCTTTTGGAAAGAGAAAAGTTATCTGATTACTTCAGATTACTCATCTATAAAGTGGTTATAACACCACCACCAATAATAATAGCAGTAATAATTAATAGATGAATAAGCTGATCTATTGCGTATGATTTATATGGAGGAAGATACAATAAGTTCTAGAAAGACAAAGAAAAATCATGAAAAACATGTTACGTAACGAAAAAGAAATCCATAGATATTAATGAAAACTGGGGTATGTGGGCAAGTATCAAAGCCTAATGAATTTACTAACAAATGACATTCTGTACCATACATGCAATATTATGAAAGTGAATTTTGCCCACTCTATTTTAGTGAATACTATTAACCAAAAAACACGATGGAGGTGATAGAGGTGAATGAATTCCTAGCCAATGCATACAGACAGAGACGATAAATCAGTAAAAAATGCACAACAAGCAACAGAATGCAACAAATGTGAATGTATAGGTAGCCACAACATATATAGACAAGTATTTCAATGAAAACCGGTACAAAGCAGACAGCAAAATAGTAAGTGTAAAAGAGTTTCATTATTGTGCTCATTCATATTTTTACCCAGCAAGTAACAGGTATTAAGCCTAGGAGAAATATATCTTTCCATGAATATAACTCATATAATAAGCAGAAAGGAAGCTTAAAAAGTATCAAGAAGGTTTTTGTATTTATCCTAGAACTTAGAATCATCTTCCACATCCAAGAAGACGACATCCCAAGACCTCAAAAAACCATCATCCCTAGAATCCAATTAAAAAAGATTTTCAAATGTAAGAAAATCCAAAGGACTCCACAACATTGTTTTAGATAAATGTGGATGTTTGTGTTTTCTTTTTTTCTCTTGCCGCGCCGCGTGGCCCTGGCCGTGAAAGCACCGAGTCCTAAAGCGCTGGACCGCCAGGGAATTCCCTAAATGGGGAATTAGAGATGTGGGGCTTGACTTTTTCTTTTTCTTCTCCGGTAGCTAAGATCTACAAGCGAACGATGGCTGTTGATCAATGTGCTCTCTGTGTTAGGAAGGAAATAACTGTAAAAATGAAAAGCAACCTTGCCTTAGAAGCTACATATCACACAAAGGAAATAGTCCTTCTGATTCAATGTAGAAGATATCATTTAAAATGTTTAATTGGTCAAATGTCTACCTAGTTTAAAAATTAGAAAGAATAGAACACTGAAAAGCAGCCCCCTAGATAACCACTTTGGTTTCTGGTTTCTAGGAAGCATCATTTCTAAAACATACTTCTAAAATGTTTCTATTCCAAACTGTCAAGTGCCAGCTGTATTCAGAGAGGCAATAAAAGAAAGAAAACGGAGTATGACTTTTCTGATAGGCTGCCCTTCCTGGTGATCCCCTGTTCTGGCCTTACTTTCCTTCTTAGTCTGTTAATGTAAGGATTTGCTACCATCAGCTTTGTTTTGCCCTGCTCTGAGCAGATTTCCCTCTGTGCTGTTTCTGCTTTAATTTAAAATCTTTGGCTCCCATCAACATTCCATGGCAAACTGCCTCTTTCTTGAGAGCTCCTCTATGCTTTCCCTCTTCATTCTTATATTTTTTTCCCATCTCTTGGTTCCTGTTGGCCTGTGCTAATGAAAACAATCCTAAACTTGCTTACGTTTGACTCTGTGCCTCCCTATATAGCCCAGTACTCTCCATCCTCTCTCCCTATTCTCTCTTTTCAACTAGTCGAAATACTAGTGGAGGGAGACCATTGGAGATGAAACATCTTGGTATATATCGCTAGTTTTCTGTGTCACCTGGCTTTTCTATGTTTCTGTTGAAACACTCTTTTGAGAAGTCTCTGATTTCATTTTCTACATGGGTACCCTTTAAGGCTGAATATTGGAAAAGAAGGGGATCAGAGTGATCAACCCAATGTGGTATCCTAACGTAACAGATAAGGAAAGCAGCAGGCTTTGTGAGGCAGTCAGTGATTTGTCCAAAGTCACACAGACAGTAAACGTCAAAGTCAAAACTGAAATTAGGTCTCCAGACTTGTAGTTCAATACTTTCCCTCATTATTCCACGCTATTTTGAATCTCCTCCTCAATTTAGGGGCAAAAGAAATCGAACGCAAAACTTTCCAAAGTTTCTTTTCTTACCTGACATGGTCAGAGAAGAGGAGACATCAACTGCAGGTACAAGGGATGAGGAGACAACACTAGAGGATGTCTGAGTGGCTGCAGCTGAACGGCGCACGTGTCCAGTACAAAGGTCACTGGTTACTGGTCCAAACGGCTCCACGGAAACCCCAAGACCTCTACCAAGTGGTAGTAGGTTTGGTAGGAGAGTGATGTCACAAAGCAGGCAGTTGAAAGGTATGAGCTAGCCAATAGGGAGGTCCGATCCCCAACAGGAGGGCGGGCTTGGGTGAAGAGAGCGTAGGAGAGCTAAAACAACCCCTCAATTTCTGAGCTCTGGGGAGGAAATCCTAGAAGACAGATTTACCTCCCCCAGGCTCTTCCATTAGGGAAATCATTGCAACATTTCTTACAGACGTTCATTAATATAATTAACTAACAGTTACTTATATTCTACAGAGTATTCTATTTTATGTATCATATACTTAGAGCTATATAGATCTTATTTAACTAGTATCCTTAGGAAGGAAAGAGCCATGTAGTTTGAACTATTACAGTTGTAACTTGGTTAAAGAGCAGGGTGAAGTTTGTTGAGTGTACCCTGTGGAGAATGTTGTGGTCCAAGGCTCTTCTCTTTTAGTTTCTTCTCCTTGACTCCTACCTTCCTTGGGCTGGGCTAGGCTGGGGGCCAGGTTGGACTTGCGACTTAACATTTCTCTTCCGCTTTCTTTTTTTTTTTTTTTCTTCCATTATGGGCATTGCTTCTAGGACAAGCCTTGGTCTTGCATTGGATGTTCCTTCCTGTCAACTTCCAGCAGCAGGAGTCTTCTTTTCAGTGCTTGATGCTTCACGAAATAGACTCTGCCCATTGGCAGCAAATACCAGAGAGCCAGGAGACAGAGCTGGTTGCAGACCTTTCCTCTTCCAGCCTTTGGTTGCAATTGTTTTGCCCATGATTTGCTAGCTCTAGTTCCTTGGGCCACACAGGTATCCTGCCATCCAGCTCTTTTTATATGTGAGAGACATTCTGAACACTGTCCCTCTTTCTTTGCACAGAAGTATATACAGTGTGGCAGTTACCGTAATCTCCTCCCCCTTGCAAACAGCCCCTCTAGAATCTCGGACCTCTAGGACTCTCTGTCTTGCATGCTTGGGTGCAAGGCCAAGCACAATGAAGAGGAGAATAATTAGAGAAAGAGGAGGACATTGGTGGAGAACTGGGAGCAGGTAAGGTGAAAGGGCACCGGAGAAAAGAGATGCATGTAGGTTTTTTGGTTTCTGTGGGAAACAAGTTGACACACTTGGGCCTCATTTTGTATTAACAGAACAGAGAGTTGTAGATATAAGTAGCTAGATCGTGCAGCAACTGCCATGAAGTCTGTACACTGAAGAGAACAGTCTCACATCTAGTTTTCATTTTGTTTTATGTCATATTACCTTATTTATAGCATTCACTGGTATGTTTGTAGAACGCAGATGTTTTCAAATGCTCTGGTTTTGTCTACATGGTTATTTCCTTGTCCTATTTGTAAGGAATCCAACATTGTAAGACATATTGCATGTTTTTCTCTTGACGATTGTTTACCTTGAAGCGTCATGAACTAACTTGAGCTGTTGGATTTTGTGGAGAAACTTTAAAAAGGGTCTGTGAAAAAGGCATTGTGGTGAGTCGCATTATGCACCCGAGCGTAAGGAGCAGATATCTGCCACCAGCCCAGCTTGGCCTGGATTGCCTCTGTGTTAGTTCCCCTGGTTAGTGCTTTTCTCCCTAACCACTCTTGTGACTGTGATAATGTGAGTTAAGGGCTGAGTTGCTAGTGATTTATGTGTGAGGTAGGCTGGTTTGAGGGAGGAAATCTATGGACCTAGTCATTTTCCTTGGTGGTAAGCTTTCAGGGGTGCAAAGATCGATCTTCCTGGGGACTTCTCTGGTACCAGGAAGATATCGCATAGATGGGACCTCCAAAGACACACATTTAATTTTTAGGCCTGTTGTTCCTATTATGAGATGTGAGTTTCTTCACTGATGGGGATGCTGCTTATCTGAGAAGAAACTGTGAAAGGTGGTGTAGTATAGAGGTGTGGCTTAAGCTTTTAAGTTTTCTTCAAGGTTTTTCCCCTAAGCTTCATACTTCAGACGGCCTACTTACATGAGACTAGTATGTGATGTCAGGCTAACAACTTCCTAAATACCTGCAAGCCAGATCAGTGTCTCTTTTCTCTATATTCCCATGGAAATCAAGGGTCCCGCCGAATTTTCCATCGAAACAGTTGATTTGTGCTGTCTCTAGGAATTCTAAAGGGCGTACCGTTGCTTCCTAACCGGTGTCATTTGGGAGATCCCCCTCTGTACGTTCAAATGATTAATTTTGAGACTCTGCTCATGTGTGCAGTAAACCCTTTAATTCCCTAAGACCTTCCTTTCCTCCATCTCATACCCCATTAAGCCCGCCTCAGTTTATCTCCTGAATTTCTTTGGAATCTGTCAGCTCTCCCTCAACATCCTAATACTGAACTTGCCTGTCTGTTGCGATTAGGTCCTAACTAGTGTCCATATATCTTGTTTCCCTCCAATCCATTCTTCACACAAGAAAGCTTCAAAGCAAGTTGGAACATTGCTCATAAACATCGCTCACAAACATTGTTTTGAGAATAGAAAACACACTGGTGGCCTTTAAGACTCTGCGTGCTCTAGAATCCTCTCTGCTTCTCTAGCCCCATCTTGTGCCACGTTTGCCCTCACTTTCTATGCTTCAGATACACTGAATTAACCTTAGTTCTCACTCATCTGACAGAAGTCAGTTGAGAAATTATTTTTCACTGTGATTCCTAGCATTAAGGAATTTGATGATCAGGTTTTGTATGAGGACTAAAACTAAACTGGGAAGTGGAAGAATTGCGTTTCAACTGTTTCAGTCAACACGCATGTATTAATGATACCTAAGTATTGAACACCGGGCTAGGTTTCATGAGGGATACAGAAGTTCTGGCCATCTCTGGTTTTGGGTATCCCTTATTTGTTGAGACCTTTGCGTTGTTTGGTTGCCTTTTGTCTGTTTTCCAGATGGGAAAACAGGAACAAGGGAAGTATAGGTTATTACTAGGTGGGGTTGAACAAGTGGAGCAGCAAACTGCAAAGCAGAAAGAAGAGGGACGTACTATAGAGGGATGTGATTTCCATTTTCAAGGCGCCTGCGTCCTGTGCAGGGAGACAGCCTAACATAAAATGTGCCTAACAAAAGATCTATTGACTTCTTACTAAAAATCTCCAGTTCATATAACCCAGGGGTTTATACCTTCTCCTTTAAAAGTTCTATTCCTGGGACTTCCCTGGTGGTCCAGTGGTGAAGACTCTGCGCTTCCAATGCAGCAGGCGTGGGTTCAATCCCTGGTTGGGGAGCTAAGATCCCACATGCTGCGTAGCCAAAGAAATTTTTTTCAAAAGTTATACTCCTGTGTTGTTGAATTTAGTGGTTTAGATTTTGTTTGAATGTTAAGAAGATTTCAGTTTATTTACCAGGAACAAACAAAACATAATGTAAAAATAGTTTCCCAGAAACGATTTCCATCGTTCTCTTCTTCCCTTTCTCCCGCAGACTGACTGGTGTTTCATCTTGACAAGTTCTCTGAAGTTCTCTGTCATTCCATAGGAAAGCGGTCTGGCTTGGAGGTTGCAATCCCAGGGAATTTTTCATCAGCGGGGAAGTCTCCATCACTACAGAGGAATCAAGGGAGAAGTCAGTCCCGGGTAAGTGAGATGCTCCCCCTAAACACCAACACAGCAGTCGTGTACCTTTCAAGGGGTTCAGGGGCAAGATGGGCAAGGCATTTCTACTAACTCTTCTTAAGGATCATGGACAGTGTGCCCTATGCTACGAGGTAAGCGGTGACTGTTGTAATTCTTACTGGTGATCATTTCATGTCACTGATCCTTGGCTCTCTTTGTATCTCATAGGACTGTTGTTAAGTCCAATACAAAATGAGTCTTCTTTTTAAAAAACTGAAATGTTTTACAAAGCCTAGCATTCTCATAGAGAGTCCTTTGAATTCTCCCCACTTTCCCGAGAGGGTAAGAACACTTCACACCATGAACTAGGAGAGGGGGTAGAGCCCTTTCTGATGAAATATAGAAACAAAGACAGAGTCTTAGCCTGCTTGCTCTCTGGACAGGATCTCGGACCACAAGGTCTTAAATCCTGGTATAAATGACAGAAGTGAGGACAGTTCAACTGGCACTCTCATAACAAGAGTTCTGAAACACCTTCCAAAGAGACTGTAGCAGTAGACGAGGGAAGGGAGTGCTACAGTGTGGTAGTACAGGGGGAATGCTCGGCTACAGCAGTGAAAAATGTGGTACCTATTGGTGTGCTCTCGGGGTTCTTGTACATGTAGCATAGATGACCTTTACAGTGTCCCTCCCACCTTCCCACCTGCATTAGGTGTTCTGTTTTTTTGTTTGTTTTTTTTTTTTTAATTTACGTTTATTGATTGATTGATTGAACTTATTTATTCTACGTATTTATTTTTTTGGCTGCACTGGGTCCTCATTGCTGTGCACGGACTTTCTCTAGTTGCGGCTAGCGGGGTCTACTCTTGGTTGCGGTGTGCGGGCTTCTCATCGCGGTGGCCTCTCTTGTTGCGGAGCATGGGCTGTAGGCGCGTGGGCTTCGGTAGTTGCGGCTCACGGGCTCTGGAATGCAGGCTCAGTCGTTGTGGCACATGCGCTTAGTTGCTGCACGGCATGTGGGATCTTCGCAGACCGGGGCTCGAAGCCGTGTCCCCTGCATTGGCAGGCGCCACCAGGGAAGCCCTAGCTGTTCTTACATAGAGTCTAAAAACAGAGAGCACTGAGAGAAGGTAGTGGTTATTAAAGGCTCAGGATCTAAATTCTACCTGTCTCTACACCCCTTCCCAGCTGTCGATTTGACCCCGTTTGTGAATGCCGACCTGATTCTTCAACTTGCTCTGCCGTTTGTATACTCACCTTGAAAACTTGTTTCTGTGATGCGTTGAGCAGACACAGGGTGGCAGATTGCAGAGGTGGAAGCTGGTGGTCGGATATTTGTGGGCTGAATCTCCTTCAGTCCCATTCCCATTTCTGGTTGCGCAGAGGCCGTACTTCCTGTGTATGACGCGGAGCCATAGGATTGCGGGTAGGAGCCAAGTTCTCCATACAGTGAAGACCCCAGTGTGCCTTGGTTATAGTAATATACCTGGCTTCCTTCCTGGTAGGGAAGTGACAGGCGGCTATGCCCCTGATTTGTTCGTGGGCCTCCTGATACAGCAGTTCCCTTGGCTCTGGCCCTGTCGTCAGCTGCCCCTAGGAGGACTCTGAGCCCTAGCCACTTCTCTGGTAGATTTGCCTATTCCCCCACTATAATCACACCTGAATAAGGCAACTCAAACCTTTCAGAGATGTGTCGTGAACCTCTTGTTTTCTGAAATACCTATCTGGTGGTTGTGAGACTTAAGGCCAACCTCCCCGAGAGACTTTGTTTCTATTTCTCCTAGTAAACCTAGACTCATCTCCTGTCACCTTCAACTCTACTCCAATTGTGTTCTTTCAACCCAGACCCCTGACCCTGCTTTTTACTTCTGCCATTTCATCCTCACTCCTGCTTCCTTTCCTAAATCCATACGTCTCTTTTGGCCTTCCTAGCCCTGGGCCAAGTTCCTTCCTCTTTCCTCAGTTTTTACCCCTTTCCTTCATTCTCCCATCCAACTTTCAGGCCTTCCTTTCTCACGCCCCAGTTAGCAGCATCTCAAAATTCGAAAGGTTTATTACTCATCTATTAATTCTATTCCATTTACTTATTTGGTTCTATACCTATCTTACCTATGTATGGAAGAACCGCTGGTAGCCAAGGTGGCAGCAAGAATCCTAGCAGCTGTCACCTGACGTATCCGTAGTAGTCAGCAATTTCCATTTCTTTGTCCCTCTGGGTGAAAAATTGCAGCTTCCCCGAAGAGGTGTATCTGGCAGCATTCTCCCGTTGTTGTTGAGCCCGCCTCTTCATGGCCTCTCGCTCTGGCCTCTGCTCTTGTTCGATGGGCTTTGACATGACTGGCTCAGGCACGTTGGGTTCCCTCCATGGAACTCGTTGCTTGCTGAAGTCTTGGAGTAGAAGTTGGGTTTGGAGCTTGGGTGGGGACTGGCGCTTAGTCACAGCAGGGGGAACAGGCTCGCGCTGGAGAGAAGCGCCAGATGAAGTTTTGTAGGGTGCAGGCCTAGGAGCAGCAGGCTGAGGGACACGAGGCTGGGTATGGTTGGTCCAAGCCGGTTGGGTTGGGTTGGCCACAGTTGGCTGAGCTGGTTTGGCGGGACCTGGCAAAGAGGCAGGAGCTGGCTGGGATGAATTGACTGCAGCAGGTTGAGCTGAGTCAGTAGAACCAGGCTGGGCACGGTAAGCCACAGCAGGCCGATGTGAGGCCAGAGACTGTGGCCTCCGAGGAGCGGGTCGAGCTTGAGGCTTGTCCCAGGCAGAAAAAGGCAGAGGTATCAACTTGACCTTCCCAGGAGGAGGCCGCTCACACTGGGATGGAGATGGACACTCTGTTTCAGCACTGCTGTCTGCTTTCTGGGCTTGGACTTGCGTTTTCTCAGGCCTCTTACCCTCACGTGGGGTATGCCGCCGTGGCTGGATCGCTGGGGGTGGCTGGGGGTCTTTGGGGTTGCTTGAATTTCCCAAGAGCCGACAGGAAGAGAGCCCAGTTTTCGTCTCATTCTTCTTCCCCAGCGCATGAAGAACCTTCACAGACTCCAGCATGCGCACGCCAAGGGAGGTTCGAGGCTTTTGAAAGCTCTCTTGGCGAAGCTCAGTTTGGTGTTCCTTTCGCTTCGTGTTGGGGATTGCTGGCTTGTCTTCTGCCTTGACTTTGTTCCCTGACTGCTTGTTCTCTTCAGCCTTGTTTCTTCCTCTGGTCCTTTTGGTCTTTTCCTGCCCATGGCTCTCAGTTTTGCTGATCTTTCCGGATGCAGCTTTCTGAGGTTTGCCTTGAGAGTGCTTGGCCGTGTTCGCAGGAGCCCTGTCACTGACTGCAGCAGTGCATATAACCGCTTCTCCCCCTAACAGGCACTCTGGATCCTTTGGCTGGATTTTGGCCTTGGGAGCACCACCGATAGGCTCAGAGGCTTTCTGTTTGTTCTTCCTGGGTTGATCAGAGGGAACCTTTACGACACTTGGCTTTTCCTGCACCTGATTCACCTTAATGGCTCTGGTGTCTTCAGCTTTGATCACGTTGGGACCTTGGGATCGATCAAGATCTTTCCAAGAATTAAAGAGCTGGGGAAGGTGAATATCCTCCGCCAGTGTAGTAATGTCTGCAAGACCACTGCTAGGTTCAGTCCCATTTTCAAGTGTCCCTAGGTCCTGACGACTCAGGCTGTTCTCTCCCAGATCAGCATTTTCAGAACCAGGCTGCTCCTCTTGGCTGAGGGGATCGGTGCAGGCCAGCGGCTGGGGAATATCAGGGATTCCTAAAGGGAGTAGTGGAGGATCTTGGTTTTCTATTGGGATCTGGTAGGCCTCCAGAGGCTTTGACAGCTTGGTTTTGATATCCTCCACGTTCTTACTCTCTGTTTGTCCCTGGCTTGGAGCTGGAGGCAGGGCCAGGAGACGCCTGGCACTCTGGACTGGAGCTGTCACTGAAATGTCCCCAAGTTCAGATGGTGGGTTACTCTCAAGTATGTGACTGTTTCTGCTACTGCAGGACTTGGGGAGTTCTTGAGTTTGTGTCACACAAAACGTCTGGCTTGGAGGTTGCAATCCCAGGGAATTTTTCATCACCAGGGAAGTCTCCATCACTACAAAGGGATCAAGGGAGAAGTCAGTCCCTGGTAAATGAGATGCTCCCCCTAAACACCAACACAGCAGTCGTGTACCTTTCAAGGGGTTCAGGGGCAAGATGGGCAAGGCATTTCTACTAACTCTTCTTAAGGATCATGGACAGTGCCCTATGCTACGAGGTAAGCGGTGACTGTTGTAATGCTTAACTGGTGATCATTTCATGTCACTGATCCTTGGCTCTCTTTGTATCTCATAGGACTGTTGTAAGTCCAATACAAAATGAGTCTTCTTTTTAAACAACTGAAATGTTTTACAAAGCCTAGCATTCTCATATAGAGTCCTTTCAATTCTCCCCACTTTCCCGAGAGGCTAAGAACACTTCACACCATGAACTAGGAGAGGGGGTAGAGCCCTTTCTGATGAAATACAGAAACAAAGACAGAGTCTTAGCCTGCTTGCTCTCTGGACAGGATCTCGGACCACAAGGTCTTAAATCCTGGTATAAATGACGGAAGTGAGGACACTTCAACTGGCACTCTCATAACAAGAGTTCTGAGACACCTTCCAAAGAGACTGTAGCAGTAGACGAGGGAAGGGAGTGCTACAGTGTGGTAGTACAGGGGGAATGCTCGGCTACAGCAGTGAAAAATGTGGTACCTATTGGTGTGCTCTCGGGGTTCTTGTACATGTAGCATAGATGACCTTTACAGTGTCCCTGCCACCTTCCCACCTGCATTAGGTGTTCTTTTTGTTTTTTTGTTTTTTTTAATTTACGTTTATTTATTGATTGATTGTTTGAACTTATTTATTCTACGTATTTATTTTTTTGGCTGCACAGGGTCTTCATTGCTGTGCACGGGCTTTCTCTAGTTGCGGCTAGCGGGGTCTACTCTTGGTTGCGCTGTGCGGGCTTCTCTTGTTGCGGAGCATGCGCTCTAGGCGCGTGGGCTTCGGTAGTTGCGGCTCACGGGCTCTAGAATGCAGGCTCAGTCGTTGTGGCACATGGGCTTAGTTGCTCCACGGCATGTGGGATCTTCCCAGACCAGGGCTCGAACCCGTGTCCCCCGCATTGCATTGGCAGGCGGATTCTTAACCACGGCGCCACCAGGGAAGCCCTAGGTGTTCTTATATAGAGTCTAAAAACAGAGGGCACTGAGCGAAGGTAGTGGTTACTAAAGGCTCAGGATCTAAATTCTACCTGTCTCTACACCACTTCCCAGCTGTCGATTTGACCCCATTTGTGAATGCCGACCTCATTCTTCAACTTTCTCTGCCGTTTGTATACTCACCTTGAAAACTTGTTTCTGTGATGCGTTGAGCAGACACAGGGTGGCAGATTGCAGAGGTGGAAGCTGGTGGTCGGATATTTGTGGGCTGAATCTCCTTCAGTCCCATTCCCATTTCTGGTTGCGCAGAGGCCCTACTTCCTGTGTATGACGCGGAGCCATAGGATTGCGGGCAGGAGCCAAGTTCTCCATACAGTGAAGACCCCAGTGTGCCTTGGTTATAGTAATATACCTGGCTTCCTTCCTGGTAGGGAAGTGACAGGCGGCTATGCCCCTGATTTGGAATCTGAGATGGTGCTCCCTGAGCAAGCCTGGCAGAAAGTGATGGATATAGAGGGACCATGTTATTGGCGTCTGAAGTTTTATCATACTGGGCTGCCATAAACATGGAGGAAGCAGCTGCGTGCCGGTCAGTGAGTGCCAGAGTAAAGTCTCCGAGTGAAGAGGAATTCTTTTCAGTGCTTCCTGTGATGTCCCACTCAAGAACACCTGGATAGGAAGGAGCTGAAGTGGAGATCTGGCTGTGGTCAGTAACTCCAGATAACATAGTCGTGCTAGAATGTTGGTAAAGGTAGGCACTACCCATGAGTGTCTGGAAAGGGGTACCGGTAGCCGATGCCGAACTGACGGCAGGGGCAGAGACTCTGGAGAAGTTGCAGACACTTCGTGTTAGGGAAGTTGCATTGCTCACCACAGGAAGAGAATGCTGCAGAGAATTTAGAGTTCCAAGTAGAGATGGATTTTGGAAATTTTCTGTAAGAACAAGAGGGTCATGAAAAACTCAGGGAGGTTGAGAAATTCTCACTACGTTTGAGGAACAGCATTATCTTAAGGTTCTTGCTCTCAGGACACCTCTACTATCGACCCTTCCTGAGAAACCCAAAATCAGACAGTTAATGATGGCTGTAAGGACTGAGCAGTTTTCCACTCTTCTGTATTAACTGCCTGTGCTCCCATCTTGGGCACAGATGGGCAGAAGAGCCAAGTGGTATGGTTCAGAAATTGTTCCCTAGGCTGGAAGCAACCTTCTCCCTGCCCTGTCTTTCCCTTCAGCCTGCACTCGTATTGACTTCTATGCTATTTCCTAGACTGGAAGCATTTTAGAACTAGGAGGCCCTTAGAGAACTTTCTCTTTTTTCAGTCTCATTTCACGAGTAAGGAAACTGAGGCTCAGAGAGGTCGGGTTGACTTGTTCAGGTTCTCTCATCATGTTAGTGTCATTACCAGGTTTCAGAACCTAAGTATCCTGACTTCCTTGCCAGGACTCCACTCTGAGCATGATAGTGCCAGAAAGCAGGAGAAATAGAACTTATAATATAAGCATTTTTTTTGTCCATTAGAAAACAGTACGGCCATTACCATTGTCATCTTCAGTGTCTCCCTTTGCTTGTGCAGTTCCCACGCTATTACCTAGAGTTGACGTATAGCTCAGTCCAACTGGTGAACTGAAAGAGTCATTTTTGCCCTCTTCAAGCCTGGTTTCTCATCCTACCTCAAAATGATTACCCGAAAGTGGATTTCTTAAGTGCTTTTGGAAAGAGAAAAGTTATCTGATTACTTCAGATTACTCATCTATAAAGTGGTTATAACACCACCACCAATAATAATAGCAGTAATAATTAATAGATGAATAAGCTGATCTATTGCGTATGATTTATATGGAGGAAGATACAATAAGTTCTAGAAAGACAAAGAAAAATCATGAAAAACATGTTACGTAACGAAAAAGAAATCCATAGATATTAATGAAAACTGGGGTATGTGGGCAAGTATCAAAGCCTAATGAATTTACTAACAAATGACATTCTGTACCATACATGCAATATTATGAAAGTGAATTTTGCCCACTCTATTTTAGTGAATACTATTAACCAAAAAACACGATGGAGGTGATAGAGGTGAATGAATTCCTAGCCAATGCATACAGACACAGACGATAAATCAGTAAAAAATGCACAACAAGCAACAGAATGCAACAAATGTGAATGTATAGGTAGCCACAACATATATAGACAAGTATTTCAATGAAAACCGGTACAAAGCAGACAGCAAAATAGTAAGTGTAAAAGAGTTTCATTATTGTGCTCATTCATATTTTTACCCAGCAAGTAACAGGTATTAAGCCTAGGAGAAATATATCTTTCCATGAATATAACTCATATAATAAGCAGAAAGGAAGCTTAAAAAGTATCAAGAAGGTTTTTGTATTTATCCTAGAACTTAGAATCATCTTCCACATCCAAGAAGATGACATCCCAAGACCTCAAAAAACCATCATCCCTAGAATCCAATTAAAAAAGATTTTCAAATGTAAGAAAATCCAAAGGACTCCACAACATTGTTTTAGATAAATGTGGATGTTTGTGTTTTCTTTTTTTCTTTTGCCGCGCCGCGTGGCCCTGGCCGTGAAAGCACCGAGTCCTAAGCGCTGGACCGCCAGGGAATTCCCTAAATGGGGAATTAGAGATGTGGGGCTTGACTTTTTCTTTTTCTTCTCCGGTAGCTAAGATCTACAAGCGAACGATGGCTGTTGATCAATGTGCTCTCTGTGTTAGGAAGGAAATAACTGTAAAAATTGAAAAGCAACCTTGCCTTAGAAGCTACATATCACACAAAGGAAATAGTCCTTCTGATTCAATGTAGAAGATATCATTTAAAATGTTTAATTGGTCAAATGTCTACCTAGTTTAAAAATTAGAAAGAATAGAACACTGAAAAGCAGCCCCCTAGATAACCACTTTGGTTTCTGGTTTCTAGGAAGCATCATTTCTAAAACATACTTCTAAAATGTTTCTATTCCAAACTGTCAAGTGCCAGCTGTATTCAGAGAGGCAATAAAAGAAAGAAAACGGAGTATGACTTTTCTGATAGGCTGCCCTTCCTGGTGATCCCCTGTTCTGGCCTTACTTTCCTTCTTAGTCTGTTAATGTAAGGATTTGCTACCATCAGCTTTGTTTTGCCCTGCTCTGAGCAGATTTCCCTCTGTGCTGTTTCTGCTTTAATTTAAAATCTTTGGCTCCCATCAACATTCCATGGCAAACTGCCTCTTTCTTGAGAGCTCCTCTATGCTTTCCCTCTTCATTCTTATATTTTTTTCCCATCTCTTGGTTCCTGTTGGCCTGTGCTAATGAAAACAATCCTAAACTTGCTTACGTTTGACTCTGTGCCTCCCTATATAGCCCAGTACTCTCCATCCTCTCTCCCTATTCTCTCTTTTCAACTAGTCGAAATACTAGTGGAGGGAGACCATTGGAGATGAAACATCTTGGTATATATCGCTAGTTTTCTGTGTCACCTGGCTTTTCTATGTTTCTGTTGAAACACTCTTTTGAGAAGTCTCTGATTTCATTTTCTACATGGGTACCCTTTAAGGCTCAATATTGGAAAAGAAGGGGATCAGAGTGATCAACCCAATGTGGTATCCTAACGTAACAGATAAGGAAAGCAGCAGGCTTTGTGAGGCAGTCAGTGATTTGTCCAAAGTCACACAGACAGTAAACGTCAAAGTCAAAACTGAAATTAGGTCTCCAGACTTGTAGTTCAATACTTTCCCTCATTATTCCACGCTATTTTGAATCTCCTCCTCAATTTAGGGGCAAAAGAAATCGAACGCAAAACTTTCCAAAGTTTCTTTTCTTACCTGACATGGTCAGAGAAGAGGAGACATCAACTGCAGGTACAAGGGATGAGGAGACAACACTAGAGGATGTCTGAGTGGCTGCAGCTGAACGGCGCACGTGTCCAGTACAAAGGTCACTGGTTACTGGTCCAAACGGCTCCACGGAAACCCCAAGACCTCTACCAAGTGGTAGTAGGTTTGATAGGAGAGTGATGTCACAAAGCAGGCAGTTGAAAGGTATGAGCTAGCCAATAGGGAGGTCCGATCCCCAACAGGAGGGCGGGCTTGGGTGAAGAGAGCGTAGGAGAGCTAAAACAACCCCTCAATTTCTGAGCTCTGGGGAGGAAATCCTAGAAGACAGATTTACCTCCCCCAGGCTCTTCCATTAGGGAAATCATTGCAACATTTCTTACAGACGTTCATTAATATAATTAACTAACAGTTACTTATATTCTACAGAGTATTCTATTTTATGTATCATATACTTAGAGCTATATAGATCTTATTTAACTAGTATCCTTAGGAAGGAAAGAGCCATGTAGTTTGAACTATTACAGTTGTAACTTGGTTAAAGAGCAGGGTGAAGTTTGTTGAGTGTACCCTGTGGAGAATGTTGTGGTCCAAGGCTCTTCTCTTTTAGTTTCTTCTCCTTGACTCCTACCTTCCTTGGGCTGGGCTAGGCTGGGGGCCAGGTTGGACTTGCGACTTAACATTTCTCTTCCGCTTTCTTTTTTTTTTTTTTTTTTTTCTTCCATTATGGGCATTGCTTCTAGGACAAGCCTTGATCTTGCATTGGATGTTCCTTCCTGTCAACTTCCAGCAGCAGGAGTCTTCTTTTCAGTGCTTGATGCTTCACGAAATAGACTCTGCCCATTGGCAGCAAATACCAGAGAGCTAGGAGACAGAGCTGGTTGCAGACCTTTCCTCTTCCAGCCTTTGGTTGCAATTGTTTTGCCCATGATTTGCTAGCTCTAGTTCCTTGGGCCACACAGGTATCCTGCCATCCAGCTCTTTTTATATGTGAGAGACATTCTGAACACTGTCCCTCTTTCTTTGCACAGAAGTATATACAGTGTGGCAGTTACCGTAATCTCCTCCCCCTTGCAAACAGCCCCTCTAGAATCTCGGACCTCTAGGACTCTCTGTCTTGCATGCTTGGGTGCAAGGCCAAGCACAATGAAGAGGAGAATAATTAGAGAAAGAGGAGGACATTGGTGGAGAACTGGGAGCAGGTAAGGTGAAAGGGCACAGGAGAAAAGAGATGCATGTAGGTTTTTTGGTTTCTGTGGGAAACAAGTTGACACACTTGGGCCTCATTTTGTATTAACAGAACAGAGAGTTGTAGATATAAGTAGCTAGATCGTGCAGCAACTGCCATGAAGTCTGTACACTGAAGAGAACAGTCTCACATCTAGTTTTCATTTTGTTTTATGTCATATTACCTTATTTATAGCATTCACTGGTATGTTTGTAGAACGCAGATGTTTTCAAATGCTCTGGTGTTGTCTACATGGTTATTTCCTTGTCCTATTTGTAAGGAATCCAACATTGTAAGACATATTGCATGTTTTTCTCTTGACGATTGTTTACCTTGAAGCGTCATGAACTAACTTGAGCTGTTGGATTTTGTGGAGAAACTTTAAAAAGGGTCTGTGAAAAAGGCATTGTGGTGAGTCGCATTATGCACCCGAGCGTAAGGAGCAGATATCTGCCACCAGCCCAGCTTGGCCTGGATTGCCTCTGTGTTAGTTCCCCTGGTTAGTGCTTTTCTCCCTAACCACTCTTGTGACTGTGATAATGTGAGTTAAGGGCTGAGTTGCTAGTGATTTATGTGTGAGGTAGGCTGGTTTGAGGGAGGAAATCTATGGACCTAGTCATTTTCCTTGGTGGTAAGCTTTCAGGGGTGCAAAGATCGATCTTCCTGGGGACTTTTCTGGTACCAGGAAGATATCGCATAGATGGGACCTCCAAAGACACACATTTAATTTTTAGGCCTGTTGTTCCTATTATGGGATGTGAGTTTCTTCACTGATGGGGATGCTGCTTATCTGAGAAGAAACTGTGAAAGGTGGTGTAGTATAGAGGTGTGGCTTAAGCTTTTAAGTTTTCTTCAAGGTTTTTCCCCTAAGCTTCATACTTCAGACGGCCTACTTACATGAGACTAGTATGTGATGTCAGGCTAACAACTTCCTAAATACCTGCAAGCCAGATCAGTGTCTCTTTTCTCTATATTCCCATGGAAATCAAGGGTCCCGCCGAATTTTCCATCGAAACAGTTGATTTGTGCTGTCTCTAGGAATTCTACAGGGCGTACCGTTGCTTCCTAACCGGTGTCATTTGGGAGATCGATCCCCCTCTGTACGTTCAAATGATTAATTTTGAGACTCTGCTCATGTGTGCAGTAAACCCTTTAATTCCCTAAGACCTTCCTTTCCTCCATCTCATACCCCATGAAGCCCGCTTCAGTTTATCTCCTGAATTTCTTTGGAATCTGTCAGCTCTCCCTCAACATCCTAATACTGAACTTGCCTGTCTGTTGCGATTAGGTCCTAACTAGTGTCCATATATCTTGTTTCCCTCCAATCCATTCTTCACACAAGAAAGCTTCAAAGCAAGTTGGAACATTGCTCATAAACATCGCTCACAAACATTGTTTTGAGAATAGAAAACACACTGGTGGCCTTTAAGACTCTGCGTGCTCTAGAATCCTCTCTGCTTCTCTAGCCCCATCTTGTGCCACGTTTGCCCTCACTTTCTATGCTTCAGATACACTGAATTAACCTTAGTTCTCACTCATCTGACAGAAGTCAGTTGAGAAATTATTTTTCACTGTGATTCCTAGCATTAAGGAATTTGATGATCAGGTTTTGTATGAGGACTAAAACTAAACTGGGAAGTGGAAGAATTGCGTTTCAACTGTTTCAGTCAACACGCATGTATTAATGATACCTAAGTATTGAACACCGGGCTAGGTTTCATGAGGGATACAGAAGTTCTGGCCATCTCTGGTTTTGGGTATCCCTTATTTGTTGAGACCTTTGCGTTGTTTGGTTGCCTTTTGTCTGTTTTCCAGATGGGAAAACAGGAACAAGGGAAGTATAGGTTATTACTAGGTGGGGTTGAACAAGTGGAGCAGCAAACTGCAAAGCAGAAAGAAGAGGGACGTACTATAGAGGCATGTGATTTCCATTTTCAAGGCGCCTGCGTCCTGTGCAGGGAGACAGCCTAACATAAAATGTGCCTAACAAAAGATCTATTGACTTCTTACTAAAAATCTCCAGTTCATATAACCCAGGGGTTTATACCTTCTCCTTTAAAAGTTCTATTCCTGGGACTTCCCTGGTGGTCCAGTGGTGAAGACTCTGCGCTTCCAATGCAGCAGGCGTGGGTTCAATCCCTGGTTGGGGAGCTAAGATCCCACATGCTGCGCAGCCAAAGAAATTTTTTTCAAAAGTTATACTCCTGTGTTGTTGAATTTAGTGGTTTAGATTTTGTTTGAATGTTAAGAAGATTTCAGTTTATTTACCAGGAACAAACAAAACATAATGTAAAAATAGTTTCCCAGAAACGATTTCCATCGTTCTCTTCTTCCCTTTCTCCCGCAGACTGGTGTTTCATCTTGACAAGTTCTCTGAAGTTCTCTGTCATTCCATAGGAAAGCGGTGTGGCTTGGAGGTTGCAATCCCAGGGAATTTTTCATCAGCGGGGAAGTCTCCATCACTACAGAGGAATCAAGGTTGAAGTCAGTCCCGGGTAAGTGAGATGCTCCCCCTAAACACCAACACAGCAGTCGTGTACCTTTCAAGGGGTTCAGGGGCAAGATGGGCAAGGCATTTCTACTAACTCTTCTTAAGGATCATGGACAGTGCCCTATGCTACGAGGTAAGCGGTGACTGTTGTAATTCTTACTGGTGATCATTTCATGTCACTGATCCTTGGCTCTCTTTGTATCTCATAGGACTGTTGTAAGTCCAATACAAAATGAGTCTTCTTTTTAAAAAACTGAAATGTTTTACAAAGCCTAGCATTCTCATAGAGAGTCCTTTGAATTCTCCCCACTTTCCCGAGAGGCTAAGAACACTTCACACCATGAACTAGGAGAGGGGGTAGAGCCCTTTCTGATGAAATATAGAAACAAAGACAGAGTCTTAGCCTGCTTGCTCTCTGGACAGGATCTCGGACCACAAGGTCTTAAATCCTGGTATAAATGACGGAAGTGAGGACAGTTCAACTGGCACTCTCATAACAAGAGTTCTGAAACACCTTCCAAAGAGACTGTAGCAGTAGACGAGGGAAGGGAGTGCTACAGTGTGGTAGTACAGGGGGAATGCTCGGCTACAGCAGTGAAAAATGTGGTACCTATTGGTGTGCTCTCGGGGTTCTTGTACATGTAGCATAGATGACCTTTACAGTGTCCCTCCCACCTTCCCACCTGCATTAGGTGTTCTGTTTTTTTGTTTGTTTTTTTTTTTTAATTTACGTTCATTGATTGATTGATTGATTGAACTTATTTATTCTACGTATTTGTTTTTTTGGCTGCACTGGGTCCTCATTGCTGTGCACGGGCTTTCTCTAGTTGCGGCTAGCGGGGTCTACTCTTGGTTGCGGTGTGCGGGCTTCTCATCGCGGTGGCCTCTCTTGTTGCGGAGCATGGGCTGTAGGCGCGTGGGCTTCGGTAGTTGCGGCTCACGGGCTCTGGAATGCAGGCTCAGTCGTTGTGGCACATGCGCTTAGTTGCTGCACGGCATGTGGGATCTTCGCAGACCGGGGCTCGAAGCCGTGTCCCCTGCATTGGCAGGCGCCACCAGGGAAGCCCTAGCTGTTCTTATATAGAGTCTAAAAACAGAGAGCACTGAGAGAAGGTAGTGGTTATTAAAGGCTCAGCATCTAAATTCTACCTGTCTCTACACCCCTTCCCAGCTGTCGATTTGACCCCGTTTGTGAATGCCGACCTCATTCTTCAACTTTCTCTGCCGTTTGTATACTAACCTTGAAAACTTGTTTCTGTGATGCGTTGAGCAGACACAGGGTGGCAGATTGCAGAGGTGGAAGCTGGTGGTCGGATATTTGCGGGCTGAATCTCCTTCAGTCCCATTCCCATTTCTGGTTGCGCAGAGGCCCTACTTCCTGTGTATGACGCGGAGCCATAGGATTGCGGGCAGGAGCCAAGTTCTCCATACAGTGAAGACCCCAGTGTGCCTTGGTTATAGTAATATACCTGGCTTCCTTCCTGGTAGGGAAGTGACAGGCGGCTATGCTCCTGATTTGGAATCTGAGATGGTGTTACCTAAGCAAGCCTGGCAGTAAGTGATGGATATAGAGGGACCATGTTATTGGCATCTGAAGTTTTATCATACTGGGCTGCCATAAACATGGAGGAAGCAGCTGGGTGCCGGTCAGTGAGTGCCAGAGTAAAGTCTCCGAGTGAAGAGGAATTCTTTTCAGTGCTTCCTGTGATGTCCCACTCAAGAACAGCTAGATAGGAAGGAGCTGAAGTGGAGATCTGGCTGTGGTCAGTAACTCCAGGTAACATAGTCGTGCTAGAATGTTGGTAAAGGTAGGCACTACCCATGAGTGTCTGGAAAGAGGTACCGGTAGCCGATGCCGAACTGACGGCAGGAGCAGGGACTCTGGAGAAGTTGCAGACGCTTCGTGTTAGGGAAGTTGCATTGCTACAACAGATTTTTAAGCAACAGAGCAATCCAGCCAAGTTTATATTTTAGAGAGAGAACATCTTCCATATGGAGGATCAGTTGAAATAGAAGAGATTGTTAGAATTGTAGGGTGGTAGTAATCCAGGCAGGAGATGACGAATGCCAGACACCACCTAGTCACAGACATAGCTTTTGCAGCGATCAGCTACATGTTGTTGTTTTTTATTTACTCTCTCATATAATTTTTTTTAAGTCCTGGACCACAAAATACTGTGGCATAGTTGGAAAAATCTGAGACTCGATTCTAGTCTTTTTTCTGTTTGCCTGCTGTGCAGCTTGGGCTTACGTCTCGAGCCTTACTTTTTCATTGTGAAATAAGAACAGTGCTACTTAACCCGAGAACTCCACAGGCACATAAACCCGTGGCGTGTGAGGAGCAGTGAAGGAGAGAAGGAATGGAAGTGCTTTGGGGGACCCCAAGAGCCCTTCAGAAACCGTTTGTTCTTTTTATTATTGAGCATTAAAAGTGAAGGCATTCCATTTGTTTCACTCAGAAACAAATTCTGTTCTTCTGATAGCCTGTTTTTTTTTTCCACTCCCTTTTTCTGTAGTCAGATCAGTTCCTGATGGGCATTCTCCAGTCCACACTATTGCATCTGATTGGAGGCTATGCAAAATTTCCCAGAGACAATGAATTTTGACTGTATAGTAGTTAATTCTTTATAGTATGTTCCTGCAAAAACACTCTTTTCTTCAGAGTTTTTCCTTTTCAGGATAGTGGTAGTGTTGTGGTAACTAATAAAGGCTACTCTTGAGAAAATTGTCTAACTTGTTTTTAGTGTATCTACTTCGCTTACTTAATTCCATATTCCCTGTTTTCTAGACAGACTTCTTGGTGTCCACTGTACCCATGGTTTCAACAGGACTGGCTACCTCATGTGCAGGTGAGTTGCCAACCCCAAGAGGCAGAGCATGTTTAAATTGTTCTGTTTACAATAGTAATGTAAGCTAATGTAAGCTGAATGCAAAAAATGCAGTCAGAGAAGTGTATGAAGTGGAAGGCAATTTTGCCCCCTACTCAGATGTTACCACCAGTAATAATTTAGCACATATTTTTTCAGACGTAAAAAATGCAGATATAAGCATATACAATGGTCCCTTGGTATCTGCAGGGGGATTGGTTTTAGGACTCCCCATGGATCCGAAAATCCTCGGATGCTCAAGTCCCGTATGTAAAATGGTGTAGTACAGTCGGGCTTCCATATCTGCAGGTTATGGAACCGTTGGATATACAGAACTGACTGTACATGTGATTTAATGGTATAGTGTTTTAGACATTCTGGTTTATAATTTAATATATGGAGGACATCTTCCTCTGACAATATTTGGAGACCTCATTCTTATTTATTTATTATTCTTTTTTTTCCTCCAAATTTGCTTTATGTAGTTGGATATAAATAAATGAGCACAAACTTAAGCAAGATACATGTAACAATTTAATAGAACCTGATACTCTAATTCTTTCAGTGTTTCTCCAACTCATCATGGGGCTCGTAAGAAAAGTAACCAACATGGATACTACTACAGTTGAATGTCAAATCTTTAAGTGCTTATGACATACTAAATCCTTGTATAATGCACTTATGAAGAACCCTTCAAGGGACTTGTGTTTTGTATGTAGCAAAAAGTGTTAAGAGTCAAATATTCAACTCAATATAAAATAATAAGAAACACTTCTGATTTGTTAGGTTGAGATTGCTTCTCCTTTTACTAATGAATGATTTTTTTAGCTGTAATATCACTGAGCTGAACAAATATGTCACCTTGGAGTACATAAGGAAAAATAAACACATGCTAAATGGGTAAAACATTACAACTACATCTTTACTAGACCATCTCTACTAACGCTTCAGAAGCTTAGAGATTCAGAGTGTTCTTACGTTATGTGCAAGAAAAATAGAAAGAGAGAAATTCCTTCTTTTTTGAGATCACAGCTGTGAAGTCGTGATTATACAGATTCTTCATTTGTGTGCGAAACATGAAACACATTTCTCTAAATTCTCCCTGCTTAGAATTGTCAGTCAACTAGCAGGACTTTCCTTCCAAGAAACAGAGACTGAGATGTGTTTTATATAACTTCAATAACCTCAGCACTACCGTAAGAAGACATGCAGTATCCTTTTGCTGTGCTTCAAGACAACAGGGAAGGAGGTCACAGGAAAGAATAAATCAAAATTGTTACAACTGAGAAACTTTTCTCAGTTTAACCATGGTGCCACTTTCATTTTTACATAAGCATGGTGGCATAAGTCAAGCTCCATACATCAGAATTCTTAATATTTAAAATTTACCTTGACTTTTAATTATCACCATGTTAACCACCAAAATAATTTGACGAAACTCATAAGAAAGGGTAATGTTAAACCCCACTTTACTAGAGTTAGTTTCTGGACACATTAGCTCATTTTTTTTATAGAAGAGGGACAGTGAATCTCAGTTTGCCTACAAGCTAGGAGATCACTTTGAATTCTGCATTTCTTAACTGCAAACAGATACAGCACTTGTAACAGGTTATAACTGGTTTTCAGCTGGTTTTCAAGCACAGAGCCAGCCCCAACAGTAATAGTACACTATTTAAAAAGACCTAAGGCAATGAATTCCATTTCCAGTGGAAAGAAAGAATCGTATGGTCTTGGACAAACAATTCTGATGGTTCACTTAACAGTCACTTAGTAGTTCTTCCTTGCTCATAGAACTTTATGACTTTTTTGAGGAGTGAAGCATTCAGCTTGAGTGGATAAATCCTTGTTAGGCTAAGACAATCATTATCATATCCCTCTTTGCCATGAATTGTCTTATGAATGGTCATATCAGTCTGTTTTGGCAAATGAGTAATTAAGGGAAGGCTGTTATTGTGCTTATGAGAATGATATTTTTCTCTGACAAAAGATAAATAGGCATTAGGAAAATGACCATTTGGGCTCTTTTTCTGCTTCCTCCTTGTTTTGTGAGAATATGATATTTGGTTTTACAGCAGCCATCTTGTGACCCTGAGATGATCATATGCCAATAATGACAAATGGTAGATTAGAAAGAACCAGCAAAGACAGAAAACAGCAACATCAGTAGTAACAACAATCACAGCAAAAGAACAATGGGACCTTAACTTGTAGAGTTCCTATAAAGTAAAAAATAAGTGCTCTATGTTTATTCTAAAACAAAAAAAGAACTATGCAAACCAGCTTAAAACTCCTTTTTTTGTGCCAGTGTTCTAAAATGTGGCTTTTAATAAAACCTTGACCCAAATGCCAGCAACTTCAGAAAAGAATTTGGGTAGGGGGAAGAAGAAAGTTATCTCACTTAGGAAAAACAACCACTATCTTTATCCTAATCTTTGACACACAATTGAAACATATATAGCTGCTGTAACACTTTACACAATTCCTATGTACTGGAGGAATAACAAGATCTAAATAACAATTATATTTTTCAACACGGGGTGAAGGCTTTACATAAAAATACCATCCTACTTTTTCCCCCTAAATTTCTAAAATATCACGTGCTTTTCCCCAACATCTGCAGCCGTTCAGGAATTTTTAGGAAACTTTCATGCATGATCTTAATTCCTAATCCCTGGCTCTTTGGGCTCAACGACAAAAGATCAAAACCACCAAAAATGATGGTTCACTTGAAGTCAGGTGAGAGACACTGGCTCAGTTAGTCTCGTAGGACAAAAGCAGTGCTGCATCAACTGTCTCCATGCAGGAGGGGCACGTGAAGGATCTCATCAGCCAGTCATCTGTACAGCCCAGGTGATCTGCATACACAGCAGAAATCAAATTGGGTTCTCATAAACAAAGTGCATCATACAGATCACACACTCCCCGATCTGTTTTTTAAATATTTGTTTTATTTTATTTATTCATTTATTTGGTTGCGCCGGGTCTTAATTGCAGTCGGTGGGCTCCTTAGTTGTGGCATGCAAACTCTTAGTTGCGGCATGGATGTGGGATCTAGTTCCCTGACCAGGGAACGAACCCGGGCCCCCTGCATTGGGAGTGTGGAGTCTTTAGCCGCTGCACCACCAGGGAAGTCCCCCGGATCCTTTTTTCTGATCCGTTTCTTCCAGGGTCATAAACTCCTTCAGGCTGATGCTGTATGAGGCCTATTCTTTGAGCTATCCTAATTTGCTCCTCTCAGCTGAGGTGCTAGGCGAGTCTGACTAGGTGTTGGATGAGAGACCAAAACTGGAACTTGATCCAGATATGGCAGCAGCAGCTCCTGATCCAGCTCCGTCCCCTTGCCAAAGCTAGCCCAGTCGGACTGAGACTTGTGAGGCAGGGAGATGTCATCCGAAGTGGGGGACTTAAGGCAGTTCCCCATCTTCCGGGACTTGAGTGTGTGATCTGTGTGCTGTTTTGACAGTCTCCCAACCTCATTCTTTTTTTTTTTTTTTTTTTTTTTTAATTAATTAGTTTATTTATTTATTTATTTTTGAATTTTTAAAATTTATTTATTTTTTATACAGCAGGTTCTTATTAGTTATCTGTTTTATACATATTAGTGTATATATGTCAATCCCAATCTCCCAATTCATCTCACCACCACCGGCCCCCGCCCTGCCCCGCTTTCCCCCCTTGATGTCCATACGTTTGTTCTCTACATCTGTGTCTCTATTTCTGCCTTGCAAACCGGTTCTTCTGTACCACTTTTCTAGATTCCACATATATGCATTAATATATAATATTTGTTTTTCTCTTTCTGACTTACTTCACTCTGTATGACAGTCTCTAGGTCCATCCACGTCTCTACAAATGACCCAAGTTCGTTCTTTTTTATCGCTGAGTAATATTCCATTGTATATGCGTACCACATCTTCTTTGTCCGTGCATCTGTCGATGGGCGTTTAGGTTGCTTCCGTGACCTAGCTATTGCGAATAGTGCTGCAGTGAACATTGGGGTGCATATGTCTTTTTGAATTATGGTTTTCTCTGGGTATATGCCCAGTAGTGGGATTGCTGGGTCATATGGTAATTCTATTTTTAGTTTTTAAGGAACCTGCATACTGTTCTCCATAGTGGCTGTATCAGTTTACATTCCCACCAGCAGTGCAAGAGGGTTCCCTTTCCTCACATCCTCTCCAGCATTTGCTGTTTGTAGATTCTCTGATGATGCCCATTCTAAGCGGTGTGAGGTGATACCTCATTGTAGTTTTGATTTGCATTTCTTTAATAATTAGTGATGTTGAGCAGCTTTTCGTGTGCCTCTTGGCCATCTGTATGTCTTCTTTGGAGAAATGTCTATTTAGGTCTTCTGCCCATTTTTTGATTGGGTTGTTTGTGTTTTTAATAGTGAGCTGCATGACCTATTTATATATTTTGGAGATTAATCCTTTGTCTGTTGATTGGTTTATTTATTATTTTTTTAAGGCTGCATTGTTCCTTTGCTTACTGATGAACATGTACAAGTCAGAAGTTTTTGATATTATAAAACGTCAAAGTAATGAACATTCCTGTGTGAACATCTTTGAATATATATGCTTTGTCTCAGTTAACTTCACTCAGAATGGGACTTCTGCATCAAGGAGTTTATGCCCTTATGCTTTTTGTGGGTGTTGCTACACTGTACCAATGTATGCTTGTTCGTGCAGGAAATACTTATTGAGCATCTGTTATGTTTAAGCACTGTGCTGGGTGCTAGCAAAAAGACTTGAGAAATTTTGTGAGTGAGGAGACTTGACCTGCCCTTTGTGAATTCTAGCAGTCCAGAGAGGGAATAGATATTCAAGTATCACACTCTGCATGTAGAATTACAACTCTGACAAGTGCCAAGGAGAGGGACATGGTACCATGAGAGCATATTTTAGGGAGGATTTGATCTCATCATGGAGATTAGAGAAGGTTTAGGGATGTTTCAGCTGATATCTGAAGGATGAGTAGGTATTAACCCGATAGGGACGTTGGGGAGAGATTTCTGAGCATAAGGAATAGCAAAAGACCCTATAAGAGGAAAGCATATGCTGTGTTGGAGGAACTGGCCAGGAAGGTGGGGCCGTTGGGGGAGCATGTCATTATAATGGAGCTGCAAGTGTGGGTAGGAGCTCGATCGTGCAGGCTTATGTTTAAGGTTTCAGACTTGAAGAGTAATAGAAAACCATTGAACTTTTTTTTGTTGAAGGTGAGTGTGTGGAACATACCCAGTTGCATTTTCAACCTATCGTCTTGCTACCGAGTGGAGAATACACTGCAGGGAGAAAGAGTGGAAGCGAGGAAACAAGTTAGGAGACTTGTGTAGAAATTGGGCATAATGGTGGCTTGGACCAGGGTATGGTGGTCATTTTGGTGGAAAGATGTGGACAGATTCTAGAGGTATGTAGGCAGTATCATTGTCAGCACTGGTGGTGGGTTGAGGATGAGGGTGAGGGAGAAATAGCTGTCAGTGATGGTGATGCCTAAGTTTCTGGCTCCTATGGTTGGTTAGATGGGGTTTTTTTAGATATGATGTTAATATTTGTCCTAATTTGTCTTTTGTTATTTGTTGGTTCTTGATGAATACTCTGTCATATTAAGTCTCCTGTTTTTAGTGTACAAAGCATTTTGACCGAAACTGACCCGTTGTATGTTATCAGATAACTTTTTAACATCTGCCAGTTTGGTCCTGTATTTTATTCTCTTTCATTTATTAATTAAATTGTTGTATTAATGTAAATAACTATATTAATAGATTTTCTAAAGTTGCGTTATCCTTGCATCCTTGGTCCTTGGAATAAAGCCTTTTTTTTTTTTTTGGCTGTGTTGGGTCTTTGTTTCTATGCGAGCGCTTTCCCTAGTTGCGGCAAGCGGGGGCCACTGTTCATCGCGGTGGGCGGGCCTCTCACTATCGCGGCCTCTCTTGTTGCAGAGCACAGGCTCCAGACGCGCAGGCTCAGTAGTTGTGGCTCACGGACCCAGTCGCTCCGGGGCATGTGCGATCTTCCCAGACCAGAGCTCGAATCCGTGTCCCGTGCATTGGCAGGCAGATTCTCAACACTGCGCCACCAGGGAAACTCCGGAATAAAGCCTTTTTGTAGTCATGGTATATATCATTCTTTAATAATTATTGATTAGATATGCTGATATTTTCTTAGGATTTTTCTATCTATATTTGTAAAGCACAATTGGACCCTTTTTTGTAAAAACTTGATTTTCTTTCCTTTTTATTTACAAATGACTCGAATTTTGTTGTTTTGTAGATATTTGATTGATGTAGAAGGCATGTGGCCAGATGATGCAATTGAATGTAAGTATAAGGGTTGTCACTACTTTTCCCTTGTTATAAAATTTGAAGGGAGAAATGTAAGGGAATTTCTCAAATTTTGGAAAAATAGAAAAGTCTGTAATTCATTTGTTCTGATATACGATAACCTTTTACCAAAAGTTTATAAAGGGATGTATCTGGAAATAGCAAGATATAATAGCCTGAATAATTAGTCAGTGGATTTCAGCATTTTTTTTCTTTTTTAAATTTATTTAATTAATTAATTTACTTTTGATATTATATCCACTGCCCCACCAAGGAAGTCCCTTTTTCTTCCTTCCTTCCTTCCTTCCTCCCTTCCTTCCTTCCTTCCTTTAAAGCTCCAAGTCATTTAAAATACATGACTTCTCACTAAAAATCTCCAGTTCATGTAACCAAGGGGTTTATAACTTCTCCTTTAAAAGTTATATTCCTGGGACTTCCCTGGTCGTCCAGTGGTGAAGACTCTGCGCTTCCAATGCAGCAGGCCTGGGTTCAGTCCCTAGTTGGGGAGCTAAGATCCCACGTGCTACGCAGCCAAAGAAATTTTTTTTAAAAGTTATATTCCTGTATTATTGAATTTAGTGGTTTAGTTTTTTTTTTAATGTTTAGAAGATTTCAGTTTCTTTACCAGGAACAAACAAAACGTAATGTAAAACTAGTTTTCCAGAAACGATTTCCATCATTCTCTTCTTCCCTTTCTCCTGCAGACTGGTGTTTTATCTTTACAAGTTCTCCATCATTCCATAAGAAAGCTGCTCGTCTTCTGGTTTCATAAGAGATGGTGAACAGTGGTAAAATATCGAGTTGACCGAAATTTCTAGAGTACACTTCAGGGAGCGAATGATGGGGTGGAATGTTGGGGCAGAGTGAGAGATACAGATTCTGGTGAGACTGAGAGTCATGCACAAAAATTACTGGGCTGTGGTGAAGGGAGAACAAAACTAAATCAGGTTCCTGCTGGTGGACAGGAAGCCAAAATGAAGAAGAATGGTGCGTAGCTGGGCAGTGTAATTAGGCCCCTAAGTGCTGTGTCTTCTGATAGTAATTATGAACAGAAACCAAATAATAGTTACTAATAACATGGAGGTGACCAATCCTTGAGAGCTGAGGCAGAGAGAAGGAAAGATGGCATTATGCCTTGTCTCTGGTTCCTTGAGTTTCCCAGGCTGGTTTGTGACCAATCTTGGGTGAAATCATAACTAAGTCATTTCTGCTAAGGTGATCAGCTTTCGTGGGGTCCTTTCTCTGCACTCTGTCCAATGATAAAGCCCACTGGTTTATGCCTCCTGGAAAACAGTTATTCCAAAGCAGTATAAGTGAAGCATTGATGAAACAGCCATGAAGAACATGTTTCCACATGGCCTCGCACCACCTTTTCAAAGTGCTGTAAAACTTTTTTCACCCAAAAATCAGTAACAGAAAAGGATTGGGATCAAATCCCGTACAGAGGTAGTGTAAGAAAAAAGAGAATAAGGAGCAGAATAGCATGTCTTCAGACAATAAAATCAAGTTGGAAAAGACAGGTCCACAAAACAGATCAAAACTGTAACCTATTATTTCAAAGTAGGCTAAAAGACGTTAGGAAAAACAATGCGAAAGATGAAAGAACATGGATCGAGGAGGGAATGGGAAGTTATTGTTTAGTGGCTATAGAGTCTCTGTTTGGGATGGTGAAAAAGTTCTGGAAATGGTAAATGCTGATAAATGCCACCTATGGGTGTTTGGTTTTAGTTGATCTTCTTCCATGAAAGGGTCTGGAGAGATTCAGAAACTATGCTGCTGCCTCCATCTTTCTGATGTCCTGCTCAATCTTTTGACATAATTATTTTGAATTTGCACAGTGGTGATGGTTGCACAGCATTGTGAATGTATTTAATGTCACTGAATTGTATACTTGAAAATGGTTGAAATAATAAATTTTGTTTTATGTATATTTTACCATAATAAAAAAAAGATGAAAGAACAGCATAAACCAGAATTAGGTAAGATGATAGAACTCAAGACAGAATTCAAAATAAAAGAAAAAAGTTTCAGAAGTGAGGACTAAATTTAAAATAATACAAGAGTGGGGACTTCCCTGGTTGTCCAGTGGTTAAGAATCCACCTTGCAATGCAGGGGATGCAGGTTCGGTCCCTGGTTGGGGAACTGAGATCCCACATGCTGCAGGGCAACTAAGCCCGCACGCCGCAACTACTGAGCCCACGTGCTCTGGAGCCCACGCGCCACAACTGGAGAGCCCACGAGCCGCAAGGAAGAGCCCACGCACTGCAACAAAGAGCCCACGTGCTGCAACTAATACCCGACACCTCCAAAAATAAATAAGTTAATTAATTAAATAAATTAAATAAAATAATACGAGTGAATGAACATAATGGATAATGCCTTAAGAGAAACAAACAAGAAGAGGAAAAAATTTTTTTAAATCTAAAAGAAGATAAAAAGAATTTTAGAGAAATGGCAAACATAACAGATAGGCAAAAAAGAGTCAGGACAGCTCTGAAAAGAGTAAATACGTATAAGGGGCTTTCCTGGTGGTGCAGTGGTTAAGAACCCTCCTGCCAATGCAGGGGATATGGGTTCGATCCCTGGCCCAGGAAGATCCCACATGCCGTGGAGAAGCTAAGCCCGTGAGACACAACTACTGAGCCTGTGTGCCACAACTACTGAAGCCCACGCGCCTAGAGCCCGTGCTCGGCAACACGAGGAGCCACCGCAATGAGAAGCCCGCTTGCCGCAACTAGAGAAAGCCTGCGCACAGCAACAAAGACCCAAAGCAGCCAAAAATAAATAAATAAATACATTTATATATATATATATATATATATATATATATATATATATATATATATATATATATGTATGTATAAGAATCTGTTATACCATAAAAGTGACATTTCAAATCAGTGGGACAGATTAGTCAGTAAATTGTGATACATAAATGTTGGGGTATAAATATTTCTCTGGAAGGATCCACAGCACGGCCAAAGCAGATGTCTCTGAGGAGGGAAATGTGTGGCTGGGGAACGTGGGGAAAAGGGTCACTTTTCATTGAATACCCTTGTGTACCTTTTCTAGTGTTCTGTCATGTGAATCTATTACCTGTGAAGTTTGCCTGAGTTCAAACCCCAGTTCCCCCAATTGCTAGCTCTTAATCTTGGGCAAACTCTTCACACTCTCCAAGCCTCTTTATCTGTGAAGTAAGGTCAGTAACTTAGCCTGGTGCTGCCTGGCACAGAATAAACTCTCAAAAAATGGACATTATTAGTGAAAAAAGCCCAAATGCCCATCAGTGGATGAATGGATTTTTAAAATGTGGTGTATATGTGAAATATTATACAGCCATAAAAAGGAATGAAGTACTAACACATGCTACAACATGGACGAACTTGAAAACATTATGCTAAGTGAAAGAAGCCAGAGACAGCGGTCACATTTGTATTATTTCATGAAATGTCCAGAAAAGGCAAAAACCATAGCGACAGAAAGCAAATTAATGGTTGCCAGGACTGAAGGAAGAGGGGATGAAGAGTGCCTGCTGATGCTTAAGGGGGCTTCTTTTTGGGGTGATGAAAACGTGATGGGTTAGATGCCGGTGATGGTTGCATAGGCTTGTGGATGTACTAAATGACACTGAATTTGCAGTTTCAGAAGGTGAATTTTATGGCATGTGAATGACATCTCAAAAAAATAATTTTGAAAATGAAAATTGCCCGTTTTCCCATAGTCACTATCCACTGTCTCCATCTCTCCCTTCTCCCCACTGCATTCCTTTTCACGCCCACCCCTGCCGCTCTCTCCCATCGTCACTCCCTCGAGCTGCCCCACGAGGCCTCCCAGGGAGCCTCTGAACCCCTGGGCGCCTGCGTCCTGTGGCTGTTGGAGCTGCTGCCCAGTGCGCGTGCCCCCACCACTCTCACCCGTGAGAGTGGACGCTTCCGTCGGATTTTTTCTCATGCGTTTCAGTTGATGGTGATGTTTACAAAAGGCGGCACGTGCCCTGCTCAATGGAGGAAGCCCCTCAAGTTAATATTTAGGTGCGTGCAGAAGTTTGATCTCGTCCACCAGTAACCTCAGGATGCTGTGCTCTGAAAGCCAGGTTGGCCGCCTACGGGCATCTGCAAATACAGAGGACTTCAGAGGCATTTGGGCCTCAAGTTGAGTCCTTGTACCTCCACATGGGATGTGACCTCAGCCCTTTGCTGCACCTCTGTAAGTGAAGTGGCACAGGAATACCGGCCTTGCCCGTCGTTGCCAAGGTTAACTGAATAGTGCATTCGCTCCCCTCGTGCTTAGGTGTTGAGTACATCGTGATTTACATACCAGGCCCTATTCGTGGGCCTCCTGATGCAGCAGTTCCCTTGGCTCTGCCCCTGTCGTCAGCTGCCCCTAGGATAACTCTGAGCCCTAGCCACTTCTCTGGTAGATTTCCCTATTCCCCCACTATAATCACACCTGAATAGGGCAACTCAAACCTTTCAGAGATGTGTCGTGAACCTCTTGTTTTCTGAAATACCTATCTGGTGGTTGTGAGACTTAAGGCCAACCTCCCCGAGAGACTTTGTTTCTATTTCTCCTAGTAAACCTAGACTCATCTCCTGTCACCTTCAACTCTACTCCAATTGTGTTCTTTCAACCCAGACCTCTGACCCTGCTTTTTACTTCTGCCATTTCATCCTCACTCCTGCTTCCTTTCCTAAATCCATACATCTCTTTTGGCCTTCCTAGACCTGGGCCAAGTTCCTTCCTCTTTCCTCAGTTTTTACCCCTTTCCTTCATTCTCCCATCCAACTTTCAGGCCTTCCTTTCTCACGCCCCAGTTAGCAGCATCTCAAAATTCGAAAGGTTTATTACTCATCTATTAATGGTATTCCATTCACTTATTCAGTTCTATACCTATCTTACCTATGTATGGAAGAACCGCTGGTAGCCAAAGTGGCACCAAGAATCCTAGCAGCTGTCACCTGACGTATCCGTAGTAGTCAGCAATTTCCATTTCTTTGTCCCTCTCAGTGAAAAATTGCAGCTTCCCCGAAGAGGTGTATCTGGCAGCATTCTCCCGTTGTTGAGCCCGCCTCTTCATGGCCTCTCGCTCTGGCCTCTGCTCTTGTTCGATGGGCTTTGACATGACTGGCTCAGGCACATTGGGTTCCCTCCATGGAATTCGTTGCTTGCTGAAGTCTTGGCATAGAAGTTGGGTTTGGAGCTTGGGTGGGGACTGGCGCTTAGTCACAGCAGGGGGAACAGGCTCGCGCTGGAGAGAAGCGCCAGATGAAGTTTTGTAGGGTGCAGGCCTAGGAGCAGCAGACTGAGGGGACACTAGGCTGGGTATGGTTGGTCCAAGCCGGTTGAGTTGGGTTGGTCACAGTTGGCTGAGCTGGTTTGGCAGGACCTGGCAGAGAGGCAGGAGCTGGCTGGGATGAATTGACTGCAGCAGGTTGAGCTGAGTCAGTAGAACCAGGCTGGGCACGGTAAGCCACAGCAGGCCGATGTGAGGCCAGAGACTGTGGCCTCTGAGGAGCGGGTCGAGCTTGAGGCTTGTCCCAGGCAGAAAAAGGCAGAGGTATCAACTTGACCGTCTCAGGAGGAGGCAGCTCATACTGGAATGGAGATGGACACTCTGTTTCAGCACTGCTGTCTGGTTTCTGGGCTTCGACTTGAGTTTTCTCAGCACTCTTACCCTCACGTGGGGTATGCCGCCATGGCTGGATAGCTGGGGGTGGCTGGGGGTCTTTGGGGTTGCTTGAATTTCCCAAGACCCGACAGGAAGAGAGCCCAGTTTTCTTATCATCCTTCTTCCCCAGCGCATGAAGAACCTTCACAGACTCCAGCATGCGCACGCCAAGGGAGGTTCGAGGCTTTTGAAAGCTCAGTTTGGTGTTTCTTTCGCTTCGTCTCGGGAATAGTTGGCTTGTCTTCTGCCTTGACTTTGTTCCCTGACTGCTTGTTCTCTTCAGCCTTGTTTCTTCCTCTGGTCCTTTTGGTCTTTTCCTGCCCATGGCTCTCAGTTTTGCTGATCTTTCTGGATGCAGCTTTCTGAGGTTTGCCTTTAGAGTGCTTGGCCGTGTTCACAGGAGCCCTGTCACTGACTGCAGCGTTGCATATAACCACTTCTCCCCCTAACAGGCACTCTGGATTCTTTGGCTGGATTTTGGCCTTGGGAGCACCACTGATAGGCTCAGAGGCTTTCTGTTTGTTCTTCCTGGGTTGATCAGAGGGAACCTTTATGACACTTAGCTTTTCCTGCACCTGATTCACCTTAAAGGCTCTGGTATCTTTGGCTTTGATCCCGTTGGAACCTTGGGATTGATCAAGATCTTTCCAAGAACTAAAGAGCTGGGGAAGGTGAATATCCTCCGCCAGTGTAGTAATGTCTGCAAAACCACTGCTAGATTCGATCCCATTTTCAAGCGTCCCTAGGTCCTCACGACTCAGGCTGTTCTTTCCCAGATCAGCATTTTCAGATCCAGGCTGCTTCTCTTGGCCGAGGGGATCGGTGTAGGCCAGCGGCTGGTGAATATCAGGGATTTCTAAAGGGAGTAGTGGAGGATCTTGGTTTTCTTTTGGGATGTGTTAGGCATCCAGAATCTTTGAAAGCTTGGTTTTAATATCATCCACGTTCTTACTCTCTATTTGTCCCTGGCTTGGAGCTGGAGACAGGGCCAGGAGACGACTGGCACTCTGGGCTGGAGCTGTCACTGAAATGTCCCCAAGTTCAGGTGTCGGGTTACTCTTAAGTATCTGAATATTTCTGCTACTTCAGGGCTTGGGGAGTTCTTGAGTTTGTGTCACACAAAATGTCTGGCTTGGAGGTTGCAATCCCAGGGAATTTTTCATCACCTGGGAAGTCTCCATCACTACAAAGAAATCAAGGTAAAAGTCAGTCCCTGGTAAGTGAGATGCTCCCGCTAAACTCCAACACAGCAATCATGTACCGTTCAAGGTACATGATTGCTGTGTTGGTGTTTAGGGGCAGGATGGGCGAGGCATTTCTAGTAACTCTTCTTAAGGATCATGGACAATGCCCTATGCTACGAGATAAGCGGTGACTGTTGTAATTCTTACTGGTGATCATTTCATGTCACTGATTCTTGGCTTTCTTTGTATTTCATAGGATTGTTATAAGTCCAATACAAAATGAGTCTTATTTTTAAAAAACTGAAGTGTTTTACAAAGCCTAGCATTCTCATGTAGAGTCCTTCCAATTCTCCCCACTTTCCTGAGAGGCTAAGAACACTTCACACCATGAACTAAGAGAGGGAGTAGAGCCCTTTCTGATGAAATATAGAAACAAAGACAGAGTCTTAGCCTGCTTGCTCTGGACAGGATCTCGGACCACAAGGTCTTATATCCTGGTATAAATGAAGGAAGTGAGGACAGTTCAACTGGCACTCTCATAACAAGAGTTCTGAAACACCTTCCAAAGAGACTATAGCAGTAGATCAGGGAAGGGAGTGCTACAGTGTGGTAGTACAGGAGGAATGCTCGGCTACAGCAGTGAAAAATGTGGTACCTATTGGTGTGCTCTCGGGGTTCTTGTACATGTAGCATAGATGACCTTTACAGTGTCCCTCCCACCTTCCCACCTGCATTAGGTGTACTGTTTTTTTTTTTTAATTTGTTTATTTTTTGAACTTATTTATTTTATGTATTAGTTTTTTTGGCTGCACTGGGTCTTCATTGCTGTGCACGGGCTTTCTCTAGTTGCGGCTAGCGGGGGCTACTCTTGGTTGCGGTGTGCGGGTGTCTCATTGCGGTGGCTTCTCTTGTTGCGGAGTATGGGCTCTAGGCGCGTGGGCTTCAGTAGTTGTGGCTCACGGGCTCTAGAATGCAGGCTCCGTAGCTGTGGCACATGCGCTTAGTTGCTGCACGGCATGTGGGATCTTCCCTGACTAGGCCTCGAACCCGTGTCCCCTGCCTTGGCAGGCCGATTCTTAACCACGGCGCCACCAGGGAAGCCCTAGGTGTTCTTATATAGAGTCTAAAAACAGAGAGCACTGAGCGAATGTAGTGCTTATTAAAGGCTCAGGATCTACATTCTACCTGTCTGTACACCCCTTCCCAGCTGTAGATGTGACCCCATTTTTGAATGCTGACCTCATTCTTCAACTTTCTTGCTGTTTGTGGGGCTTGCCCTTTGGCATTTTCTTAAAAGCTAAACATAAACTTACCATATGACCCAGCAATTCCAATCCTACGTATATATGCAAAAGAAATGAAAACATATGTCCACAGAAAAACTTTTACAAAAATGTTCATAGCAGCATGATTCACGTTATCCGAAAAAGAAAAAAAATGAAACAATCCAAATGTCCAACAACTGGCAACGGGATAAACAAAATGTGGTAGAGCTATACAATGGAATACTAACCAGCAATAAAAAGGAGTACTGGTACACACTATAACAAGGATGAATCTTGAAAACATCATGCTAAGAAGCTAGATGCAAAGACTAGATATTATATAATTCTATTTACGTGAAATGTGCAGAAAAGGAAAAAGGCAGATTGGAGGTTGTCTGGGGCTGGGAATGTGGATTGATTGCAAACAGGTATAAGGGACTTTTCTGGGTAACAGAAGTGTTCTAAAACTGGATTGTGGTGATGATTGCACAGCTCTGTAAATTTACTAAAAATAATTGAATTGTATACTTAAAATGGATGTATTTTATGGTATGTAAATTAAACTTCTATAAAGTGTTTTAAAAATCTCTGTAAAGATATGCAAGAACAAGTCACACTGAGTAGCTCTGGAAAAGAAAGATGGGTGCCTGGGAAACGGGAGAGGGAAGACACTTTATCAAATACTCCTTTATATATTTTTAATTTTGTACCATGTATTATCAGTTTAAGAAATGAGAATAAACAAAACAAAAACTTACAAGGAAGAGTGTGGCAATAAAGGTTTAATGGCTTTGGTGAGTTCAATAGGAGTAAAACATATGTAAGGCCATAGAAATGTTCTAGCTTACAGAAAGGAAGATGATAGATCCTCTGTCACCATCTGAAGCACAACATGCTTAGTTCAAAGGGACATGCTTAAAAACAGGATGTCAACAGATAGACCCAGAAGCTGTCAACTTAGGAAAGGGGAGTAGAAAGGATGACCTGTGAGAAATGGTTCAAAGAGTGAAGACCTGAGGGGAAATACTTCAGGGAAGGAAGTGGGGACCTGAGAGGTAGAAGATTAGGTCTCTTTTGTGCCTTCAGAGAGCAGAACTGGAAGCAGAGCCAGGAAATCTAGTACAGGCAGATTTTGGATCTTTTTAAGTTTTAAAACCTTTGCCAGCTGGAGCCTTAGACAAATGAAACAAGTTGCCAATGAGCGGCAAGTGAGTGGTGGAGCTGTTGAAGCAGAGGCTGGAGCACCCTGTGGAGCAGAGGCCGCGGGAGTGTTGACGGTCCCTTCCGAGAACGAGTCTGAGAACCTCTGGCACTTCCAGAGGACATGGTATGCACCGCTGGGTGTAAAGCACACACGTTTACATCGGATTAAATGAGGAGCCTTGGTGTGTGTGTTTCTGCTTCTAGTTTCAATCTTTCTGATTAAGTTCATTCCTGCCTATAAAACGGTAAACATTTAAAAATAGAAAATAGTCTAAAAATAAATTCTTTCTCAACAAAATGTATCTAGTTAGCCCTCTAGGATGGTGAAAATCAAAAGGACAGACGACAACAAGTGTTTTCAAGGATGTGGAGAAATGGGAACCTTCACACATTGCTGCTAGGAATGCAAAATGGTAACAATACTTTGCGTAACAGTCTGGTAGTTCCTCAAATGGTTAAATATAGAGTTAACCGTATTATCCAGAGTATATCCATTCGTCGGCATATGCCCAAAAGAAATGTAAAATACGTCCACACAAAAACTTGTACATGGATGTTCACAGCAGCTTTGTTAATAGTAGCCAAGCAGTGGAAGAAATGCAAATGTCCAGTAACTGATGAATAGATAAGTGAAATATGAGCATTCATACAGTGGAATATGATTTGGTCATAAAAAGGAATGAATACATGCTACAATGTAGATGAACTCTGAAAATATTAAGTGAAAGAAGCCAGTCACAAAAGATCACATGTTGTATGATTCCATTTACATGAAATGTCCAGAATAATGAAATCTATAGAGACAGAAAGCAGATTAGTAACCACAGCCGGGGCAGGGGCTGGGGCAGCGGTGGGAGATTGGGAGAAATGAGTGACTGCTAATGTACATAGTGTGCTTATGGTACGTGTTGAAAATGTCTTAAAATTAAATTGGGGTGATGGTTGCACAACTCGGTGAATACACTAAAACACACTTAACTGTACGCTTTAAATAGGTGACTTTTATGGTATGTTAAGGATCTCAAGAAAGCTATAACAATGTGTTTATTCATGTACGCAAACTGAAATACATGTCGATTATGAAGCCTTATTTGGAGAAAAAAGCTTCTCGGGCTCTCAGTTCTTACATCTTCTGTTACTGAATCAGGGGTACAAGAACAATGGAAGGTGACCAACAGCGTCATTTCCATTTAACAGTGGACAGTCCGAACAAAAATGTGGGCGCTGGGTATTGTACGTTTGGTGCAGCGCTACACACACTATGGCTAGCGCTAAGTGCAAACCGTCAGAACCGTGCCGTCACGCTAATTTGGCCTCCACAGATTGAATCAGTAACCACAATTCACAGGTCTGCACTGTGTGTGACAATTTGTGCTGAGGACCCACCATGGGCTAGAACATAGAATTGTTGCTGAATTCATTTACAGATGCTGTCGGTAAACCACAGCAATCCACTTTCCTTAGTCCGTGGGAGAGTCTCAGGCATTTCCTCTAATGATCTCATCATCCCTGAGCGCCTGGATGTGAATCAACCCACTCTGTTCTCTGCAACTGGGCTTACACATAAAGATTGAAGTGACTACAAGTCAACTCACATTATCAGCTACCATGATTTAAGCTTTCTGTTGCAGAGCGTCTTGAAAGGAGATACACACTGGCTGGCTTCTTCTGTTATAATTTCTATTATTGTGAGAGTAAACTCACCTGTTAATGCCTTATTACAACTGGGGGAAAAGTAACTGCCACCATCTCAGAGATGTTTCAGGCTTTTTGTAGTACTTTTTAGTTTAATTAAAATCTAGGTGAAATTCATTCCCGTGTTCATTGATCAGACAAACCATCATAGAGACCCGGGGGGGGGGGGGGGAGAAAGCTTTTCAATTAAATAATGACTTCTTAGATGGAAACTGAACTTAGGAAAACATCTCTAATATAGGAAAAAGGCTGTATTTTCTTACATCACCGTATACAGCTATTCTTCATGTATGAAGATTGTTATTGCCGACCTGCTGCCAGCAAGGTGCCTGCCGAAAGATGCTTTTCTTTCAGAAAAATGGGTTTATGCTAATTTACTTATAACCACTAAAGTTTAGGACCAGAGATACACATTGATAAGACAGAGTCAAAATTAGAAATACAGTCGATGGCACCAAAAGACAGTCTTTTCTTGTGAAAAGTTTTTAGCTATGCACAGTTCAAACTGGCAACTGGCGTTTCAGTACCAAAACTTACTAGCTTGTCTGCCCCCAAAATAACATTTTGACGTAGATTTAATTCTGAAAGGCAAGATTAGAACTTCTAAAAGCAGGAACTAAGGTGATAACTGTCTATTAGTCACCATCAGAAAATCAGAACTGGTCAATTATTTCTGCAAGTGTGGTAGATGATAACTCTAATATATCCTCCCCCTCAAATCAAAAATGCATTGCGCCTGCAGAATGGTCCTCAGAAAATTTCTTTTCATACATGAATGAGTAAAGATTGCAGAGACATAACGAATCTGAATAATGCCAAAATTCAAAGTATGGCCATGAGACTGTAGAGTTAAAATGTAATGGAAGTACTTGTCATTAGAACCGAGGTCAAGAAACTAACAGGATGGTAAGGTTCCCAGATAGTGGCTGGGTTTGGGGTAGAAAAGAAAGAAAATCAAGAGCTAAAGTCCTCAATTAATATACAGGAAAAACTGGAAGGTTAGCAAATGATCATTAAAATCTTGTAGAGGGTGGTAGAGCTAGATGACTTAAGTCCCAAAGGATTTTCTATCAGGTTTGAAAAATTATGGTCTGGAAGTGACCCTCTCACTCTCTTTTCTTCTCTGCATTCTCTGAAATCTTTCCTCTTAGCTTTAGTATTTGTGAGGATTATGATCACCTTTTTTACATGGATGGCTCTAAAATCTTTATTCCACTCATGACATACTCATGAGGTCATACGTAGCTATGTTTTTAGATATTTTCACTTGGATGTTTTGATCTAACTTCAACTTTAATCAATAAAACTCCTTCATATTTCAGTCAGAATTAGTTTCCTCTTCCAATCTCTCCATTTTGATAAGGTGTTTGCATAGTATTTTAGTTGCTTTGGGTAGAAATTTCCAAAGAACCACGGCTATTAATTACCAAGTCCAAGTGACGAGAGTCCAGCTTAGTTTCTTCTCATAAATTAATTTATGAGTATCACTTTCTTACTTAAAAATCTCTACTGACAATTAGCTAAACATTTGGCAATAAAATTATATCTAGACACACAAAATAAATTCCATGTGGATTAAGTGTTTAAATGCATTGCCCTCCACCCTAAATAAGTATTAAAAAAAAAAAAAAGGAGAATACTTTTTTATAATCTTGTGGTTGGGGACATCTTTCTTAGCATGGAAAAAAGAAAGAAGTTGAGTACACAACAATGCTATTACACTATTAATGCAATATAAATAATGCTCAAGAATTAATAAGAAAAATTCTTCAGAGAAAAATGGGCATGTAAATTATATCCTTCAGAGGATATAAGCAGCTAATTCTCAAAACAGGAAATGTAAAGAGCAATCTCTGAAACCTAATATTTAAAAAATGCAACTTAAAGCAATGAGTTTTTTCACACATTAGATTAGCAAATATTAAAAAGACTGATACTACCCATAGTTGGCAAAGGAATGAAGAAACACATCCTCTCATACTTTTGGTGGGCACATATATTTGTACAAAATTCCTGGAGGGCACATAGTTAGAGGTGGGGAGGTCTACAGATTACTGACAGTCTTTTAAATTTCTATTATTAATGATCTACTTAGGATTTAAAACTTCTTGGTCAATTCTGTTCATTTATATTTTCTTAGAAAATCACCCATCTAATTTAGGTTTTAAAATATATCAGCCTAGGGCTTCCCTGGTGGCGCAGTGGTTGAGAATCTGCCTGCCAATGCAGGGGACACGGGTTCGAGCCCTGGTCTGGGAGGATCCCACATGCCGCAGAGCAACTAGGCCCGTGAGCCACAACTACTGAGCCTGCGCGTCTGGAGCCTGTGCCCCGCAACAAGAGAGGCCGCGACAGTGAAAAGCCCGCGCACTGCGACGAAGAGTGGCCCCCGCTTGCCCCAACTAGAGAAAGCCCTCGCGTAGAAACGAAGACCCAACACAGCCAAAAAAATAAAATAAATAAATAAATAAAATCCAGCCATTCATATTTAAAAAAAAAGGAAAAAAAAAATATATATCAGCCTAAAGTTGCATACAGTAATCTTTTTTAAAAAAACACTTCTTTGACTGTGGTTATACCCTTCCATACTATTAGTGTTGATCCTTTTCCTCATGGTCAGAATAACCAGAGATTTGGTCTGTTTTTTTTTTTCAAAGAACCAGATCTTGGTTAAATCGATCAATTCTGGGGACTCATTTATAGAATGCTTATTTCAATTATTTCCTAGTTGAGTTTGTTGAACTAAAATATCATTGAAGGCTATACATTTTCCTCTCAATATAGATTTAGTCACATCCCGTAAGTTTTGGATATGTGCTTTTACTGTCATTAATGAAAAAAATTCTATAATCTCAATTTTTAGTTGTCCTATAGCCCAGAAGTTTAGAATGTTTTAAAATGTTTATTTAAGGAAAAAGTTATAGTTGTTAAATTCCAACCTTATTGTACTGTGGTTAGAGAATATAAGCTTAGTTAGAAATGTTCTACTTTGCGGATTTATCAACATTTTGCCTAAATGTACAGTTAATTTTTGTAAATACTCCGTGGGCATTTGGAACAACTGTGGATGCTGTGTTTTGGGAATAAAGTTTTCTATAGATACTTTAAATCAAACTTCTTAATATTGCTATTCAAATCTTCCATATCTTTTATCTGTTATATGTCAAAATCTGATAAAAACAATGAAAATATCCCATTCTTGTACTTTTGTCACGTTGTATATTGTAATTATGTCTGGATGAACATATGAATGCACTCTGGTTGAAAGCACAGCAGTAATTTTGGAAGTGTCTGAAAGACTCTTTCTTCCCTTGGAAATTACAGAGTGGAGATAGGGTAGATTCTCAAGACAAGTAACATTTAATTAAAAATGACCCAAAAACCCTACCTTTCCATGGTATGGAAACTTGTATTTCTAATCCGGAAAAACTATAAATTATTGGCAGAAAGGTGGAAGTATAGGAATTTTCATGCATTGCAGGGAGGAATATAGACTGGAAATTAATTTGGTACTAATGTAGAAAATTAAGTATACATATAGCTTATGATCCAAGATTTCCACTTGTGGGTCTGTGCAACAAAGGTAGTCTCACAAGGTCCATAAGGCAATGTGGACAAGGATGTGCACTGCTGGTGTTTTGCCTTGTTGGGAATTGACGGCGACCTGGGTGTCCATTACAGGGAAAGTGCATAGGTAAATTGGTAGATGCACTCCATGGAGTACTATGCAGTGATCAGAAACCTGAATTAGATGTATGTATAGCAATGTGATGAATCTTAAAAATACAAGCTTAGTGAAAATAACAAAAATAATGACATACCTTTTATATAAGTTGAAAATACATGACAACACAGAATACATATTTTGTAAGAACTCTTGTAAGCCAAAAGATATTTACATAACATGGCCAGTTCCGATGGGAGGACAGGAATGAGGATGGGATCTGGGAATGAAATTTTAAAAAGAGAGGCCATGAACCTAGGAGTATACTTAACTCAACTCTTGGCAGCTGAAGTTAAAAAAAATTTTTTAACTTTATCTTGGCATAGAAACTGCGTACTAATTCTATGCTTTCGCTCTGCTTCTAGAAGGATTTGTTATGACTAGATTGGAGGTTCAAATAGGTACTTTAGGCAGAAACTAGAACACAATGAAAACTTGAGAATTCTCTCTTCCAGCTCATAACTAACGTTTTATGTTTGATCAGTCTGGCTGAGGTCACTTTTTAATTAATGTCACAAAGAAATTTTTATGGTTTCATATTAGAAAAGATGTGCTGCTTGTTTAAAAAAATACATGAAAAATTAAAAAGAAAAAATGTATAATCCCATAATCTTAAAATAATCTGCTAATATTTAATTTTGATCCAGTCATATAAATACATGTAAATATTATATCTTGCTTTTTACCTCTTAGCATATAATGAAATTTATCCTTGGGTTCCAAGATACTGCTTTGGACTGTTGTTTCTCTCCATATATGTGTGATTGTGAAGAGTGATACGAAATTAGCCTGTTTTATAAAAATGTAAGAAACACTGGTAAACATTTAATTAAATATTACTAAAGCTCTCATTTTATTCTCTCATGGAGGTCTCTTTGTTTGGTAGTTAGTTTGTGTTGTTCATTTGCCCCACTGCTGAAAACGTGGGCAACTGGAAATAATGAGAGGTCAAAAATACAGAGAAATTATTCATCTTCAGCTTTTTCTCCGTAAACAAAAACTGATAAATATGGCTTCTTTTGTACTGACAGTAGTAAACTATCCCTTTTCTTTGATCCCAGTATACACCCAGACATTGAGAGAAAAAGATGGGAAAGGGAGGGGGGGAAAGAAAGAAAAAACAGGGAGAGAGAGAAAGAGCACAGAGACAAACACAAGCAAGAACATGAGAGAAGGAGAGGAGAAAAGGAGTAAGCAGAAGAACAAGAGAGATACACAGCAGAGACAGTGAGACAAGAGACAGCATGGGGTGGGGTGGAGGAGAGCACAAGTGCACAGAATGCGGGTGCACAGAGGCAGAGAGAAAGAACACAGAAGCAGACAGGGTGCAAAGACACTGTAATAAGAGAAAAGCATGAACTATAGAGCCTGGGGACAGCCTGCATAGACACAGCAGAGAGAGGCACAGAAAGAATGAGTCAAAGAAAGAGTAGGTGTAATCAAAGGAAGAAGGGAAGAACAAGCAGGCAGTTGCACTTATTCCCTTATATTCACTCTTAACCCCTCAAATGTACATGTCCTGGGTACACATGTTCAGGGAAAAAAAGCATTAGCATATCTAAGGAAACCTGGGTTAAAGATAAGATAGGCAGTTCAAAAAAGAAGAAATACGGTCGATCAACACACAAAAGAAACTAAAAACTCCGTGTGATTAAAGAAATGTGGATCAGGATAGATACCATATTTCTGGCCTATGTGGCAAGTATTAACAAGAATGCTGTTGGCAGGTATTGACCAAAATATTATTGCACATTACTGGTGAACAAATAATTGAATCAACATTTCAGAAGGACAATTTAGTAGTGTGGCTTAAACATTTTTAATGTGCCTACTTGGTAACCCAGAAATTCCATGTTTAGAAATGTTTCTCAAGGAAATTGAAAAATTCAGAAAGATGTAACAAGACTACCCATCGAAGTGCGGATTATGATAAAGAAAATTTCCAAAAAAACTTAAATATCTGTCATTTGGAACTAACTAACTATTATATTTATACAATGGAACCCATAAAGCTATTAACAATGACTACATAAATCTTTATTTACTGCATAGAAAGATGTCTATGATATACTAAGTGCAGAGCTTCAAAACAATATACATAGTATGATTTCATTTTTTTGGACTGTTGTTTCTCTCCATATATGAACATGATTGTGAAGACTGGTATGAAATCGGCCTGTTTTATAAAAGTGTAAGAAACACTGGTAAACATTTAATTAAACATTAAAAAAGCTCTCATTTTATGCTCTCATGGAGTTCTTCATTTGATATTTAGCTTCATTAGATTGCAGACCTAATAAAATAGATCCAAGATAGGCAGTAGGTATGAGAATCATAAAATATAAACCTGGAAGCTTATCTGTAATGTTAATCACGACTATTTCAGGATGGTGAGAATTATGGGTGATTTCCAAGGTCTTTATATTTTATATATTATCTAAACTCTTTATATTTAGTTATCTTTTTACTTTTACACTCAAAAGTAATAAAACATCTTTTTTGACAAAAGTATTTAGTAATAAAGAGAAGAGAGAGATGTAAAGTGGTAGAAGCATCAACCACAGGCAAGCCCTCCACTCCCCAGTCTATGATAAGGAGAGACATAAGCATGGTTCTAGCTGAGAGGAAGGAGCCTACAGAAAAGGAAGAAATCGAATATAAAAGAGAGAGAGAAAACAAAACTGAGAAAACAGATAATGGATTTTAGAAAATATGACAGCACAGAGACCTTAATGAACCTTTTCTTTCATAACTGAGAGACACAAACAAAAAACATCAAAAAGTAAAAGAAACAGGGCTTCTCTGGTGGCACAGTGGTTGAGAATCCACCTGCCAAGACAGGGGACATGGGTTCGAGCCCTGGTCAGGGAAGATCCCACATGCCGTGGAGCAACTAAGCCCGTGTGCCACAGCTACTGAGCCTGCGCTCTAGAGCCCACGAGCCATAACTACTGAGCCCATGTGCCACAACTACTGAAGCCCACATGCCTAGAGCCCGTGCTCCACAACAAGAGAAGCCACCACGATGAGAAGCCCGCGCACCACAACGAAGAGTAACCCCCCCTCACCACAACCAGAGAAAGCCCGTGCACAAAGACCCAACGCAGCCAAAATAACTAACTACATAAATAAACAAATTTATTTAAAAAGTAAAAAAATATTCAGAATGTAGGGAACAGACTCAACTCACACCACAAAATCCCAGAAATAATATCTAAAGAAACAACTGGGAATAAATATAAGGAGCCACCACAAAGCTCTTCCTACACAAAGGACCATAGAGCAGAAGGGTAAAAGGTGAGTCAACAATTCAAAATATCCCACTGGTATCTCAGAAAAGGGACTGAGGTGATAAGTGGCCCAGGAGAAAGATAAATGTCCCAATTGGAGACATGTTCCCTGTGAAAAAATAGCTCCTTATGTCCTTGCCAGAATGGTTTACTGTATGCCTGCTCTGGCCAGGAAGAAGTCAGAAAAAGGGATGGGAAATAACCTTTTAAGTCTAAATATCTTAGTTTTATTACTAAGATTTGCTAGAAAAAAATAAGGCCTCAGCCATATCACTGCCCACACAACAATGCTATGAAAGCAGCTGCCAGGTGACTTTACAGTAGTGTAATAGCAAAACCCCAAGGGCATGTCCTATAGAACAAGATACTTTCCTCACCTCCACACTTGATAAGGTGGCCATCAATTTATGAGTTTCACAACAATGGCAGAGAAAAATGTCACCTACTGTAGCTGTCCAGAGTCCTAGAATCAATTACTATCTTTCTGCCTTTCCCAAACTCTGAGGGGCAAAAGAAATACAAGCCATACACAATGAGCCTTCAAGTTCATGTCCTAGGAAGGGGACTCAAGCAGTATCTTGTAAATAGGTAATAAGGTCATCAAATGTGATCAAATAAATGGTTGTGATCAAATAAATGGCTTCCACAGAATGTTTTGAGACAAAGGTCATCTGAAAACAAAAGAGAAGGATTTATGAAAATATTCTATAGCATTAAAGTGGAAGAAAGGGGGCTTCCCTGGTGGCGCAGTGGTTAAGAATCCGCCTGCCAATGCAGGGGACACGGGTTCGAGCCCTGGTCTGGGAAGGTCCCATATGCCACGGAGCAAAAAAGCCAAGGTGCCACAATTACTGAGCCTGTGCTCTAGAGCCTGTGAGCCACAACTACTGAGCTCACGTGCCACAACTACTGAAGCCTGCGTGCCTAGAGCCCGTGCGCCACAACAAGAGGAGCCACGGCAATGAGAAGCTCCCGCACCACAATGAAGAGTAGCCCTCGCTCACCACAACTAGAGAAAGCCTGGGTGCAGCAATGAAGGCCCAACGCAGCCAAAAATAAATAAATAAAATAAATAAATTTATAAAGAAACAAGTGGAAGAAAGGAAGGAAAAAAAGAAGGGAAAGAGAAAGAATTTATTTTGCCCGAAGGTTTACCCATTTTAGTCAATAAAGAATTTGTAGTCTCACTCTAGAGAAAATTGAAAAAGAACATGGACTTAATGAAATGGATCCAAGATAAGCTAGGACAATACAGGGAGACTAAAAGGTAGTTGACAAATTCACACACTTCATCCAAAAATTAATGAATGTCTGCCATGTGTTGGAAAACCAAGGACAGGTACCAAAGGAAAAGAACTGACAGAAATGAAGGGAGACATAGACAATTCAATAGTAATAGCTGGAGACTGCAATAGTACACTTTCAAAATGGGTAGAAAAACTCGACAGACCAATAAGGAAATAGAAGGCTTGAACAACACTATAATCCAACTAGACCTAAAGACATATACATAATACTCCAACCAACAGAAGCAGAATACACATTCTTCTGAGGGAACATAATAATGTTCTCCAGGAGAGACCATGTGCTAGGCCATAAAACAAGTCACAATATATTTACAAATTATACAAAGTATGTTTTCTGACCACAATGGAATGAAACTAGAAATCAATAAGGAAATTTGGGAAATTCAAAAATATAGAGAAATTAAATGACACACTCTTAACTACCAATGTTCAAAGAAGAAATCACAAGGGCAATTAGAAAATACTTTGAGATGAATGAAAATGAAAGCAAAACATACCAAAACCTTTGGGATGCAGTGAAGGCAGAGCTTACAGATATTTGTATCTGTAAATGTCCATATTAAAAGAAGAAAGATTTCGAAACTATAACCTCACCTTCAACCTTAAGAAACCAGAAAAAGAAGACCAAATAAAACCCAAAGCAGGCAAAATGAAGGAAATTATATAGATTAGAATGAAAATAAATGAATCAGAGAATCAAAAAAAGAGAAAAATCAAAGAAATCAAAAGTTGGTTCTTGGAAAAGGTCAACAAAAATGGACAAATCTTTAGCTAGAATTCACCAAAGGCAAAAAGGGGAAAACTCAAATCATTTACATTAAGAATGAACCAGGGGATGTTACTACCAATCACACAGAAATTAAAAAGGATCATAAGGGAATATTATGAACAATCACATGTCAACAAATTAGGTAACCTAGATGAAATAGACAAATTCCTAGAAAAACAACCTAGCAAAACTGACTCAAGCAAAAATAGAAAATCTGAACAAACCTATAATAAGGACAGAGGCTGAGACAGTAATCAGAAAACACCCCCCAAAGAAAAGCCCAGGCCCAAACTGGTGAATTCTAAAAAACATTTAAAGTAGAATTAACAACAACCATTCACAAACTCAAAAAACAACATCATCATCAAAACAAAATGAGAAGAAGGATTACTTCCCAATTCTTTCTATAAGGAGATTATTACCCTGATAAAAAAGGCAAAGATACAGTAAAACTACAGACCAATACCCCTTATGAATATAGAAGGAAAATCCTCAACAAAATACTAGCAAACTGAATCCAGCAACACAGAAGAGGGATTGATTATACATTAAGACCAAGAGGAATTTATCCCAAGAAGGCAAAGTTGGTTCAATATATGATTATCAATCAACGTAACACACCATCTTCATAAAGAAAACATAGGATCATTTCACTATACATAGAACAAGCATATGGCAAAACCCAAAACCCTTCCATAATAAAAACACTCAACAAAACAGGAATAGAAGTTCCTCAACCTGATAAAGGGCATTTATAAAAAAAACTCACAGCTAACATCATGCTTAATGACCAGAAAGATTTCTCCTTAAAATCAGGAACAAGACAAGGATACTCATTCTTAACACTTCTATTCAACACAGTACTGGAGGTTCTAGCAAGGGCAACTAGGGAAGAAAAAGAGATAAATGACATGATATCGGAAAGAAGAAGGAAAACTATCTCTATTTGCAAATGACACAATATTTTATATAGAAAACACTAAGGAACACACAAACACAAATTACTCAAACTTATAAGCAAGTTCAGCAAAGTTGCAGGAACCAAAATACATACAAAAACCAGTAATATTCCTGTACCACAAGGAAAATTCCCAAAATGAACTTAAGAAACCAATACTAGTTACACTGGTATCAAAAAGAATAAAATACTCAGGGATACTTTTAACAACAGAAGTGCCAAACTACAAAGAAGTGGAACCCACAAACATCGTTGAAGAAATTAAAGATGACCTAAATAAATGGAAAAACACCCCAGTTCATGGATTAGAAGATTTAATATCGTTATGACAGCAGTACTCCCTAAATTTTTCTACAGTTTCAATGCAATCCCTACCCAAGATTCAAGTTGTCTTTTTTTTTCTTTTTGGCAGAAATTGACAAGCTGATCTGAATATTCCTATGACTTAAGAATAGATAAAACAATCTTGAAAAAGAAAAAACAAAGTTGGAGGAGTCACACTAGTTAGACAGTGTGGTAGTGGCATAAAGAGTGACATATAGATCAATAAAATAGGGTTTATCGTCTAGAATAAACCCTTACATTTATAATCAATCGCTTTTTTTTCATTTTTTAAGTTTATTTTGATTTTTCTGATTTTTTTTTTTCTTATGATCAATTGATTTTTGCCAAGGGTGCCCAGACAATTCAATGGAAGAAAGAATAGTCTTTGCAACAAATGGTACTAAGACACTGGATATCCACAGGCAAAAGAATAAAACTGTACTACCTCAATGCCACATACAAAAGTTAACTAAAAAATGATCATAGAACTAAAAGTAAGAACTAAAATTATAAAACTTTTAGAAGAAAACAAAGAGTCAATATTTTGTAACCTTGGGTTAGACAATAGTTTTAGATATGACATGAAAAGCACAAGTGACAAAAGAAGAAACAGACAAATTGTACTTTGTCAAAATTAAAACTTTTGTACCACAAGTAAAATCATCAAGAAAGTGAAAAGGACGGCACAGAATGAAAGAACATGTTTGCAAAACATATCCTAATAAGGGATTTGTATTCAGAATAGACAAAGAAACAGAACTCAGTAATAAAATGACAAATAAGCCAATTTTAAAATGGGCAAAGGATTGGAATAGACATTTCTCTAAAGGTAAACAAATGGCCAATAAGCATATGAAAAGATGCTCAACATCTTAGTCATTAGCGAAATGCAAATTAAAATCATTAAAAAGTGAGATACCTCTTCACACCCATTAAGATAGCTGTTCTCAAAAGACAGACAACAAGTGTTGATGAGGATGTAGACAAACTGAAATATGATCCAGGTGGGAATATAAAATGGTGCAGCCACTCTGGAAGACACTTTGGCAGTTACTCAGAAGCTTAAACAGAGTTACCATATGATCCAGCAATTCTACGCCTAGGTATGTACGTAAGAAAATTGAAGGAACATGTCCACACAAAAACCTGTACATTAATGTTTACAGCACCATTTTTCATAATGGCCAAAAAAGCAGAAACAATCCACATGTCCAACAACTCATGAATAAACATGTTGTATATGTATTTGAAATACTGTTTGTTACTGTTCATAACAAACAACAAGTACTGATTCCTGCTACAAAATGGATGGACCTTGAAAATATTAAGTAAAAGAAGCCAGACACAAAAGGCCACATATTGCATGATTTGCTTATATAAAATGTGCCCAATGGGCAAATCCATAGATACAGAAAGTAGATTAATGGTTGAAGGCTAGGAAATGACTGTGAAGGGGCACAGGGTTTCTTTTTGGTATGACAAAAAGTTCTGGAATTAGTGGTGACAGTTGTATAACCTCCTCTGAATATACTGAAAACCACGGAATTGTATACTTTACAAGAATGAATTGTAAGGTATGTAAATTTTATTTTTAAAAAATCAATAGAGATTGACCAACGCTGAGACATACCCTGGGAAAGTAAGAAAACTTAAATTTTAAAAACCCAACAACAATCCAGGATCCAATAGGGAAAAAATATTAGGGTTGCCTCTGGCACAGAAATATTAATTGTATGTGTCCAGAAAGGGGGAGCAAATCTGACTGAGTTTTGAATTAAAGATTATTATTCAAAAGTTTTGTACCCAAACAAGTTGTTATTCCTATACAAAGGTTACAGAATGATAATCTCAAATTTATAAGAACTGAAGAGATGCTCACTCCTGAACAACTGTTGAAAAATCTAGCTAATCAATAAAATTATTTAAATTAATAAACTCACAAACAGTTACACTGAAAAGACTGATGATATTGACCCCCTTTAAAAAACACATAAAATGGTGATTTTGCTTATAACATGGAAGAAAAATGCTATACTTCTTAAAAATAAAGCTAATCAATACAGTAGTAATACTACCATAATGAACTGAGACAACATTCACAAAATTAACGAATATTGTTATGTTGGGGGAAGTGTGTGTAGGTGGAGAGTGGGGAGAAGTAGGGCAAGTGCAACCAGTTTCTTAATTTTTCATATAATGGAGTCAATAGATACTATTTCATATCTGAGTGGTACATTGAGACAGTGGCTTAAGCATATTTGTTAATTACATGGCTGCTAAGTTAGCAAAAAAACAACTCAAAGAAAATCATATAGCAATAAAAAAATGGAAAACAATAAGAAATCATTAAAAATGATAAGAAACCCTGAAGAACCAAAACAATTTTGAAAGAGAACAACAAAGTTGGAGGATTCACACTTCCTGATTTCAAAACAGTAATACAGGGCTTCCCTGGTGGCGCAGTGGTTGAGAATCTGCCTGCCAATGCAGGGGACACGGGTTCGAGCCCTGGTCTGGGAAGATCCCACATGCCGCGGAGCAACTACGCCCGTGAGCCACAATTACTGAGCCTGCGCGTCTGGAGCCTGTGCTCCGCAACAAGAGAGGCCGCTACAGTGAGAGGCCCGCGCACCATGATGAAGAGTGGCCCCCACTTGCCACAACTAGAGAAAGCCCTCGCACAGAAACGAAGACCCAACACAGCCATAAATGAATGAATAAATAAATAAATGAATAAATAAAAATTTTTAAAAAAGTATTTGTTTAAAAAAAAAAAACAGTAATACAATAACAGTGTGATACTGGCATAAAGATAAATAGATCAATGGACTAGAATAGAGAGCCCAGAAATAAACCTTTGTGCCACATGGTCAAATGATCTCTGACCCTTGACAAGGGGCCAAGACCATTCAACAGGAAAAGAGCAGTCTCCTTAACAAATGGTGCTGGGAAAACTGGATATGCACATGCTCTTAGAAAGAATGAAATGGTGGGGGGTGGGGGGGGGAGAATGAAGTTGGAGCCTTATCTTACATCGTATACAAAAATTACCTCAAAATGGATTAAAGACCTAAAACCATAACATTCTTGGAAGAACACACTGGGGAAAAGCTTCATGGCATTGGACTTGGTAATGACTTCTTAGATATGACACCAAAAGCACAGGCAGCAAAAGCAAAACTCGACAATTGGGACTACATCAATATTAAAAATTTCTGGGCATCAAAGGACACAATCAACAAAGGTGAGAAGGCAACCCACTGATTGGGAGAAAAATTTATAAATCATATATCTGATAAGAGGTTCATACTCAGAATATGTAAAGAACTTCTACAACTCAATGACCAAAAAATAACGCGATTCAAGAATGGGCAAAGTACTTGAATAGACATTTCTCCAAAGATGATATACAAATGGCCAAGAAGTATATAAAAAGATGCTCAATATAATCATGAAAGAAATGCAAATCAAAAACATATCACTTCATGCACATTAGAATGCCACTATAAAAAAAAACAGAAAATAACAAGTGTTGACAAAGATGTGGAAAAAGTGGAACCATTGTGTGCTGTTGGTGGGACTGTAAAATGGGCAGCTGCTGTGGAAAACAGTAGGGTGGTTCCTCAAATAATTACAAATAGAACTACCATATAATCCAGCCATTCCACTTCTGGATATGTAACCCCCAAAATTGAAAGCAGGATCTTGAATGGATATTTGTACACTCATGTTCATAGCAGCATTATCCACAATGGTCTAAAGGTGGAAGCAACACAAGTATCTATTAACGGATGGATGAATGAATGAACAAACAAAATGTGGTATGTACATACAACGCAGTATCATTCAGTCGTAAAAAAAAAGACAATCCTGTCAGATGGTACAACACTGATGATCCTTGAGGACATTATGCTAAGTGAAGTAAACTTGTTACTTAAAGACAAATACTGTATTCCAATTACGTGAGGTACCTAGAGTAGTCAAATTCTTAGAATGGTGGTTGCCAGGGGCTTGAGCATAAGGTGGAATGGGGAGTTGCTATTTGAGTCAGTGTAGAAATTCAGTTTTGCAAGATGAAAAGAGTTCTAGAGATGGGTGACGGTGATGTCTGCACAACAATATGAATGTATTTAATACCATTAAACTACACCATGCACAAAAACAAATTCAAAATGGATTAAAGACTTAAATGTAAGAACTGAAACCACAACCAAAAAAAGAGACAAAGCTTCTTGAAGAAAACATAGGCACTGAGCTCTTTGACACTGATCTTAATAATTTTTTTTTGCATATGTGTCCTCAGGCAAGGGAAACAAAACCAAAAATACACAAATGGGACTACATCAAACTAAAGAGCTATTCCACAGTGAAGGGAACTATCATCTACTGAATGGGAGAAGATATCTGCAAGCAATCTATCTGATAAGGGGTTAATACCCAGAATATACAAAGAACTCATACAACTCAACATCAAAAACCCAAACAACCTGATCTTTAAAAATGGGCAAAGGATCTGAATAGACATTTTTGCAAAGAAGACATACAGATGGCCAAGAAGCACATGAAAAGATGCTCAACATTATTAATCATCAGGGAAATAAAAATCAAAACCACAATGAGATATCACCTCCCACTTGTCAGAATGGCTATTAGCAAAATACAACAAGTACTGGCAAGGATGAAGAGAAAAGGGAAGACTCGTGCACTGTTGGTGGGAATGTAAATTGGTGCAGCCACTATGGAAAACAGTTTGGAGGCTCCTCACAAAATTAAAAACAGAACTATCACATGATCCAACAATTAACATATGGGTATTTTTCTGAAGAAAACAAAAACACTCATTCGAAAAGGTATATACACCCCTATGGTCACTGCAGCATAATTTACAATAGCCAAGATATGGAAGCAACCTAAATGCCCATGGATAAAGAAAATGTGGTGTATATATTTATGAAATGGAATATTGCTCAGCCATAAAAAGAATGAAATCTTGCCATTTGCAACAACATGGATGGACCTAGAGGGTATTATGCTAAGTGAAATCTAAAAACCAAAACAAACAAACATAACAAAACAGAAACAGAGTTATAGATAGAAAACAAACAGGTGGTTGTCAGAGGGGAGGTGGTGAAGGGAGGAAAGAAATAAGTGAGGGAGATTAAGAAGTCCAAACTTCCATTTGTAAAATAAATGAGTCACGGGTATTAAGTGTACAGTGTGGGGAATACGGTCAATAACTATGTAATATCTTTGCATAGTGACATATCGTAACTAGACTTACCGTGGTGTTTGAAACGTACAGAAATATCAAATCACTATTTTGTGCACAGGAACTAACATAATGTTGTAGATTAATTATACTTCAGAAACAAGATAGCAAACTCGTAGAAAGAGATCAGATTTGTGGTTAACAGAGGCAATGGGTGGGGGGAGGGAGTGGGAATTGGTTGAGGGCAGTCAAACTTCCAGTTATAAGGTAAACAACTCTTAGGGATGTAACGTACAACACGATAAATAAAACTAACACTGCTGTATATTATAGATGAAAGTGGTTAAGAGAGTAAATCCTAAGAGTGCTCATCACAAGGAAAATATTTTTTTCTATGTCTTTAATTTTGTATCTGTATGAGATGATAGATGTTCACTAAACTTACTGTGATAATCATTTCATGATGTATGTAAGTCAAATCATTATGCTGTACTCAAACAAACAGTGCTGTATGTCAATTAAATCAATAAAACTGGAAGAAAAATAAATAAACTAGAATTACAAAGAAAAAATGGTTAAGATGATAAATTTTGTTATGCATATATTATCACAATTAAAAATAAGAAAGAAAAAGAAAGAAAACACGAGAATCAAATACTTAGGAATGAATTTAGACAAGAAGGTATAACACTTGTACATTGGCAACTACAAGACCTTACTGGAAGAAATTAAAGACCTAAATAAATTGAAAAACATCCTGTGTTCATCGGCTGGAAGACAATGTTGTTAAGATGGCAATAAACCCCAAAGCAAGCTACATATTAAATGCAATTAACATAAAATTCCCAACAACCTTTTCAGCAGAAATGAAAAAAAGCTGATCCTAAAATTCATATGGAGACACAAGGGCCCTGATTGGCCAAAACAGTCTTTAAAAAGAACAAAGTTGGAAGACTCATACTTCTCAATTTTAAAACTTACAACAAAGCTCCAGTAACCAGATCAGTGCAGTAATGGCATACAGATCAGCATATAGATCAATGGAACAGAACTGAGAGCCTAGAAATAAACCCTCACATCTATGGTCAACTGATTTTTGACAAGGGTGCCAAGACCATTCAATGGAGAAAGAACAGTCTCAACAGCTGATTTTGGGACAATTCCATGTGGAAAGAGTGTTTGACCCCTACCTCATACCATATAAATAAATTAACTCAATATACATCCAAGATGCAAATGAAAGAACTAAAAGTATAAAATTCTTGAAAGAAAATATACGGACAAATCTTCATGACTTTGGATTTGGCAAATGGTTTCTTAAATATGACACCAAAAGCACAAGCAACAAAAGAAAAAATAGGTACACTGGGGCTTCATTGAAAGTAAACTGCTGTGCTTCAAAAAACAGTAGTGAGTGAAAACACAACCCAGAGAGTGGAAGCAAATATTTGCAAATTACACATCTGATAAGATTCCACAATCCAGAATATATAAAGAACTCTTACAACTCAAAAACAAAAAGGCCAAACAACTTCATTAAAAAGTGGGCAGGGACTTCCCTGGTGGCGCAGTGGTTAAGAATCCACCTGACAACGCAGGGTTCAAGCCCTGGTCCAGGAAGATCCCACATGCCACGGAGCAACTAAGCCCAGGCGCCACACTACTGAGCCTGCGCTCTAGAGCCCACGAGCCACCACTACTGAGCCAGCAAGCCACAACTACTGAAGCCCACGCACCTAGGGCTCGTGCTTTGCAACAAGAGACGCCACCGCAATGAGAAGCCCACACGCCACAACGAAGAGTAGCCCCCGCTCGCCACAACTAGAGAAAGCCTATGCACAGCAACGAAGACCAAATGCAGCCAAAAATTAATTAATTAATTAAATTTTTAAAATGGCCAACAAGCACATAAAAAGATACTTAACATCATTAGTCATTATGCAAAGGGAAAGGCAAAACAAACCACAATCAAAATGACAATGAGTGTGAGATACCACTTTGTACCTACTGGGATGGCAAAAAAAAAAAAAAAAAAAAAAAGTAAGCAAAGAGTGTTGGTGAATGTGGAGAAATTGGAACCCTTAGAAATTGTTGCTGGGAATGTAAAATGGTGTGGCCACTGTGAAAAACAGTTTGATGGTTCCTAAATAAGCTTCAAATAAAACTACCAAATGACCCAGCATTTTCAACTCTTACGTGTATACCCAAAAGAACTGTATGTAGCTGTTCAAATAAAAACTTGTACACAGATGTTCATATCAGGTCTATTCACAATAGCCAAAAGGTAGAAACAACCTAAATGTTCATGAATGGATGAACACATAAATAAAATGTGTCTAAACATATAATGAAATATTATTCAGCCATAAAAAGCAATGAAGTACTGACAGATGCTGGGACATGGATAAATCTCAGAAAGATTATTCTAGAGTCAAAGAAGACTGACACGAAGGCCACATATGATATGATTCCAATTAAATGAAATAACCAGAATAGGCAAGGTCACAGAGACAAAAAGTAGATTAGTGATTGACAGGGGCTGGTAGGAAGGGGGAATAGAGAGTAACTGCTTAATGGGTATGAGGTTTCCACTAGGGTGATGAAAAAGCTCTGGAACTAGATAGTGGTGATAGTTGTAAGACACTGTGAATATACTCAGCGCCACTGAACTGCATACTTTAAAATGATAAAACTGTAAACTGTGTTATGTTTATGTATTTTAGTACACACACCAAAAAACCCTCTATCTGCATCCTTTCCCCCTACCTCCTCTATGGAACAAAAAGCCTCAATCTGTGTCTGTCCCAATTTTTGGCTTACTTTAAAAAAGAGTCTTATTGTACTATTTATATGTGTAATTACTGTCATTTAATACCTACCAAAAGCTCAATTGAGAAATAATATTTATGGTTAAATGTCTGAATGTTTTGTGCCTTCTTTCAGCTAAGCTAGTGGTCTCCAAATTGTTTTGATCATGGGGTCCCACTGATAAAATATTTTTGAGTACAAACTACTAAAGTAGATATTTATTTATAAATTATATATTATTGCTGTACTCATACACTGTAAAACATATACAAAAATATAAATTTTAAAAGGTTCATACTCCAATGAACCATTTTGCAAGTATCCCTATTTGGAGAGCACCTCTCCAAATCAATTTTATCTTGGGTTAAAGTAATGGTCTGCATTTACTGACCCCTTGAAATCTGCCTTTACGGAATTCCCTAAACTAAGGCCCTATTAGCCTTACATGATTGTTGTTACTGAGAATGTACTGTAAGGACGCCGTTGAGGATTTTGGTACACCACAACGCCTTCTTTATGAGGACAGACGAGAGAAATTTAAGAAGTCTCAGTACCAGAAATATCTGTAATGCTTTTGAAAATTTCGCTTGCTTTTATATTAGAGTTATGTAAGTGATCACAAAATTCTAGCAACACTAATTGCTAGAAAACATAAAGCAAAATTTGTGGCTCATTTTTAGCAACCACATCCACAAGGTATCAACTTGCCTTCCCGTCACTCTTAATTCTTCATGTATTTATTTTTCAAATCATGTTGTAGCTCACCCCTCCCTGGCTTCAGTCTAATTTTCCATCATTCCAATTCTTCATTTACTTAAAAAACAATCATATCATATTACTTATATATGTATGTGTCTGCGTGTGTGTGTGTGCGCGCTTAAAAGCATCTCAGAATTTCTTAAAAGACAGGGAGGAATGAATAAACAAAAACCAACAGGCAAGAAAACCAGGCAATATTGTTCAGAATGGAGGTCATTCTAAACTTGAAGCTCCCCTGTACCAAAGGTATAGACTTTGCAGATTTTGAAGCATTTAGCAGCAAAGCCTTTCATCCAAAGGGTAATTCGTAAGTGAGTGTTGATGAAAAGAATGACGACTCAAACAGCACTGTACTACACTTTCTCACTCTTTTCCAGCTGGTAAGAAATGTTATAGTGAGGAAAGGGCAATTGGCTATTTTTCACCTGTGTGCAAAGCTTAACTAAATAGTCCATGAAAAATGCAGTCACATTGCCAGATGGAATCTGTAGCCATGTAGCTGGATGTGTTTGCTTCTGGTGTGCTCTGAAGTAATTTGGGGGTAACCTGTATTCAATGGTTTCTTGTTTTTCTCGCTCCGCTTCTCAAGGTATCTCCTCTGATGGTCGGTGATGCTGCTGTCTAGTTTAATTCGCCTGGGTGACAAACAAACCCTTTCATGGCCAAAAGCATGGATCAGTCAGTCGGGCAGTATCAATGGTGGAAATAGAGCTGCCCCTCTCATGCAGAGTCACTTCCTTATCTGTTTGGGTCAATATATCTGATTCCACAGAAGTGGTGATGGAAAGGATGTTGGCGGCAGTATCTGTGAGCAGCTCACTCTCCTCTGAGTGTCTAGAATCTGAAGAAGTGTTATTTATATAATGAAAACCTGGCTGTTTTCTCAGAATATATTTATCAAATTTAATCTGTTCAATTGTAATCTGATTGGCCCTCCCAGCTTGATGAGTAGAAAGAACCTTGTTTTTTTTTAAGATCGCCTGTGTTTTTACGGCATTTCTCCAGGCTTTTATACCGTTTCTTTTTCTGAAGCTTGTTGTTCTGCTGTTGCTGTCTACCACTCCATTCCTTAACATCTTGTTCCCCCTTGCTATCATGCTGTGTCCTTTCTGAGGGCTGGAGAGAATGTGTGATGGGACGCTGAAGAAGTTTAGCCAAACGATCAAGTCGCTCCACCAAGGAAAGTTCCTTCTTGGCACTGAACTCAGGAGGTTTCTGTTGCCTCTGTCGCTCCTGATACGTGTTCCAGAGTTCATTTAAACTCACAGTGTGCTGAGTTGTTAACTCTGGGGTGGCCTTATGATCCCTTTTTAGGTCATTAACTTGTTTGTCATATTTTGGAAAATCTCTAGCCTGACTTTTAGTAGTATGCTGTACTTCTTTGTTTTCCAAGCTTACATTGATACTGAGGCTCTCTATTCTGGTATAATCTGACTTTGTCTTTGCCACATGTTGATAAGAGGAAGGAAGACAAGTGTGTTCTCTTTGTTTGTCTGGATGATGCTGAAAGGAATCTTTCCAAGAATGCCTCATGAACACTCTTCTTCTTAAGGATTCATGGCAAAAATCTTGATCACTTGGTAGGTGCACTGGATGATGAAAGTAAAACTTAGCTGACCTGAAGACAGAATGGGTGGTATTTTCAAATTCTGAATGACATCTGGACTCTGAAAAGGCGAAAAAAAAAAAAAAAGATTTTGAAGGACTTTCAAAATATTTGCATTCCCTTTAGAAATAGTATTCACATTTAATTCTTTAGATACAAAACAAAGACTGAAGGAAAGAATGGTCTATATAAAGATTCAGAAAATTCACTGCCTGGACAAAGGATTCATGCCTTGTGCCTAGTGGCCAGATTGGCATGGTAATAGTTTAAGAGACTCAGGATCAAAAGACCCAGATTCTGGGCTGGATTCTGCCACAGACTGGCTGTATGACCTTGAGGAGGGCATTTAGGTTCTTGGGATTGTAACAGCAGCTGCTATGTATTACTGCTTGCTATGTGTGGGCTATTATGATATATGCTCTATATCTGTTTCTTTCCCCTCTTATCAAACTGAGAGAGAGGTATTATTAATCTCATTTTCAGCTAAGAAACCTGAGACTTTATTTTTATCATCAGTAATTAAATGGATGGAATTTTTAAAACTCCAACTCTTTATATGTTTTAGAGCCTTGAAAAATTCTTTTTTTCTGAACCATCTTCACACCCCCTCCATTTTTTTTATTGTGGTAAAATACACCTAATATAATTTACCATCTTCCATCTTCACATTTTGACAGTCATTCTATATCAAAATAGGCATTTTAAGATGTAGAACATCTTAACAACTATAAACCATAATTGTAAACGTTAATTCAGTTTCCATACACATTTTTAGAGTTCTAAGTCATGGAAGAAACAGACATACATATGAAACACAGTATCACTTGTAACTATGGGATCCATTTTACCTTCTCTATAGATTATTGGTAATCAGAATTTTCACTAAATACTCTGGGAATCCCTAAGACAATTTCCCCAAAATATAGTGGGATACATGGAGTCTGCTTTTATATCTAAAGGATAAAAAGACTCTCAAACCTCCCAATGAACAAAAGTCCAGGACCAGGTGGCTTCACTGCTGAATTCTACCGGACATGTAAGGAAGAATTAATATGAAAGATTCTCAAACTCTTCCAATAAACAGAACAGGAGAGAACACTTCCAAACTTATTTTATAAGGCCCACATTACCCTGTTATCCAGACGTTACCTAGATACCCAGTGTAGATACACTACAAGAAAATTACAAGCCAATATCCCTGATGAACATAGATGCAAAAAGAAACCAAACAAAACATTAGCACACCAAATTCAATAATATATTAAAAGGATTATACACTATGATCAAGTGGGATTTATTCCAGGGATGCAAGGATGGTTCAACATCTTACAAATCAATCAATGTGGTACATGACACTAACCAAATAAAGGACAAAAATCATATAGTCAATAGATGTAGAAAAAGCATTTGAGAAAACTCAAAATCCATTCATGACAAAAACTCTCAACAAAGTAGGTCTACAGGAAACATAGCTCAACGACCATCTCTGACAACACCATAGCTAACATACTCAATGGTGAAAAATGGAAAGCATTTCCTCTAAGATCAGGAACAAGACAAGGATATCCACCGGCATCACGTTTATTGAACACAGTATTGGAAGTTCTAGCCAGAGCAATTAGGCAAGAAAAAGAAACAAAAGGCACCCAAATCAGAAGAGAAGCAAAATTGTCACTATGTGAAAATGACATGGTTTTAGATATAGAAAACCCTAAAGACGCCACCAAAAAAACTGTTACAACTAAAACATTCAGTAAAGTTGCAGTATACAAAATTATTTAACAGACAAAAATCTGTTGCATTTCTATACATTAATAATAAACTGCCAGAATAAGAAATTAAAACAATCCTGTTCATAATTGCATCAAAAGAATAAAATACCTAGGAATAAATTTAACCAAGAAGGTAAAAGACCTGTATACTGAAAACATTGATGAAAAAAGCTGAAAAAGACATGAACAAATGGGAAAATATTCTGTGCTCACAGATTGGAAGAATTAATATTGTTAAAATGTCCATACTACTCAAAACAATCTACAGATTCAATGCAATCCCTATCAAAATTCCAATGGCATTTTTCACAACAATTGAACAATCCTAAAATTTGTATGTAACCACAAAAGACTCCAAATAGCCAAAGCAATCTTAAAAACGTAGAAGAAAACTGTAGGCATCACACTTCCTGATTTCAAACTATATTACAAAGCTACAGTAATCAAAATGGTATAGTACTGACATAAAAACAGACATGTAGATCAATGGAAAAGAATAGAGAGACCAGAAATAAACTCACACATGTAAGGTCAATTACCTTATGACAAAGCAGCCAAGAATATACAATGGGGAAAGGATCGTCTCTTCAATAAGTGGTACTGGGAAAACTCGATAGCCACATGCAAAAGAATGAAACTGAAACGTTATCTTACACCATACACAAAAATCAATTCTAAATGGATTGAAGATTTAAATGTAAGGTCTGAAACCATAAAATTCCTAGAAGAAAACATAGGCAGTAAGAGCTTTGACACTGGTGTTAACAATACTTTTTTGAATTTGATGCCAAAAGCAAAGACAACAAAAGCAAAAGTAAATAGTAGGAGTACATCCAACTGAAAGGCTTTTGCACAGCAAAAGAAACCATCAGACTACTGAATGGAAGAAGATATTTGCAAATGACATATCTGACAAGGGGTTAACATCCAAAATAGACAAAGAATTCAACTCAAATAAAAACAAACAAACAAACAACCCAATTAAAAAATGGGCACAGGATCTTAATAGATATTTTTGTAAGGAAGACATACAAATGGCTAACAAATACAGGAAAAGATGCTCAGAACCAATAATCATCAGGGAAATGTAAACCAAAACCACAATGAGATATCACCTCACACCTGTTAGAACGGGTATCATCAAAAAGACAAGAAATAACAAGCATTAGTGAGGATATGGAGCTAAAGGTTCCTTTTTCTGTGCACTGTTAGTGAGAATGTAATTGGTGTTGCCACTATGGAAATCAGTATGGAGATTACCCAAAGCGTTAAAATGCAACTACCATACGATCCAGCAATTCTGCTTCTGGGTCTATACACAAAACAATTGAAAGCTTGGTCTTGGAGAGATATTCGTAGATCTGTGCTCACTGCAGCATTATTTAAAATAGCCAAGACATGGAAACCACCTAAGTGTCCACTGATGGATGAATAGATAAAGAAAATGTGGTGTGAGGGGTGGGAGGAATTGGGAGATTGGGACTGACATATATACACTATTGATACTATGTATAAAATAGATAACTGATGAGAACCTACTGTATATAGCACAGGGAATTCTACTCAATGCTCTGTGGTGACCTAAATGGGAAGGAAATCCAAAAAAGAGGGGCTATATATATACGTATAGCTGGTTCACTTTGCTGTACAGTAGAAACTAACACAACACTGTAAAGCAACTATACTCCAATAAAAATTAAAACAAAACAAAAGAAAAGAAAATGTGGTATAGAGGAAAGTGGGCAAGATGGCAGAGTAAAAAGACCTTGAGCTCACCTCCTCTCACAAGCACACCAAAATCACAACTATCCGCAGAGCAACCATTAAAAAAAAACACATACACAAAACACTGGAACCCACCAGAAAAGATCTCCTACACCAAAAGACATAAAGAAGGAACAGCAACAAAACCGGTAGTAGGGGGAGACTCACAATATAATCAAATTCCATAACCCCTATGTAGGCAACGAAAACTGGAGAGTAAATATATTCCAGAGGTTCTCCCAGGTTGGGGGTCTGGCATTGTTGAGATGAGCCCACAGAGCATTTGGCTTTGAAGGCCAGAAAGGCTTAATTGCAGGAGCCCCTCAGGACTGGGGAAAATAGAGATATCACCCTTAAAGGGTGCACATGAAATCTCATATACCCTGGGACACAGGGCCAAAGAAGTAATTTGATAGGAGCCTGGGCCAGACCTACCTGCTGGTCTTGGAGAGTCTCCTGGAGCGGCAGGGGTTGGGGGAGGGTGGCTGCGGCTCACCCTGGGGACATAGACACTGGTGGCAGACATATTGGGGAATACTGTTGGTGGATGACATATTGGCTCATTAGCTCCAAAACCCGGCCCCACCCAACAGCCTGCAGGCAACAGTGCTGGGACGCCTCAGGCCAAAGAACTAACTGGGTCAGGACACAGCTCCACCCATTAGCAGACAGGCTGCCTAAAGACAAAAAAGCTCACAGCTGCCTTTGGACTAGCCCCTAGACATGGCCCAGCCCACCAGAGGGCCAAGATCCAGCACCACCCACCAGTAGACAGGCACAGGACTCTCCCACCAGGAAGCCAGGCCACGCTTCTAGACCAGTCTCATTCACCAGGATGCAGGCACCAAAAGCAAGGAAACTATGATTCCTCAATGCAGAGCCTACCCTGGGACCAGCTGGGCCTTGGACTGGCCCACTAGCAGGCCAAGGAAACCTTCAGGACACTCCAGACCCTGTACCCAACTGTGTCAGGAACCGACACCACCCCCTCAACAATCTGAAATGAGCTCTGGGATCCCAGGACCCTGCAGCTGGACTCCAGGGACCAGCTCTGCCTGCCAGTAGACCAGCACTAACCCCATGATCTGGCTTCAACTACCAGTGGGTAGGCAATAACCCTAGGGTCTTCAGGACCCTGACTCCACCCACCAGTGAGCCAGCATTAGCCCCGGGGCCCCTAGCATTCTGCAACCAGCCACGTTGTGACCAGGCCCTGCTAAACAGCAGCCAGCAGCATCCACACAAGGCAGGACCTGGCAACCAACCAGACTAGGGGCCTACCAGACTGCCCACATAGTTAGCCCACCACAACAGAAGGCCCAAGTAGCCCTCTTAGGGTGAACCCCTAGAGCACACAGCTTGGGTAACGAGAGGGGAGTGCGCTGCTGAAATGCACAGGACGCCTCCTACAGAGGGCCACTTCTCCAAGGTTGAGAGATGTAACTTACCTACTACATACATAAAAATACAGATAGTAACTTATTGACAAAATGAGATGGCAGAGCAATATGTTTCAGATGAAGGAACAAGATAAAATCCCAGAAGAAGAACTAAGTCAAGTGGAAATAGGCAATCTACCCAAGAAATAGTTCAGAGTAATGATCATACAGATGATCAAAGAACTCAGGAGGAGAATGGATGCACAGAACGAGAAGTTATAAGTTTTAAGAAAAGAGTTAGAAAATATAAAGAACAACCAGAGATGAAGAATACAGTAACTGAAATGAAAAATACAGTGCAAGGAATCAAAGTAGACTAAAGGATTCAGAAGAATGGATCAGTGAGCTGGAAGACAGAGTAGTGGAAATCACTGCCACTGAACAGAAAAAAGATTTAAAAAAAAAAAGAAATGAGAACGGTTTAAAAGATCTCTGAGACAACATCAAGAGCACTAATATTCACACTACAGGGGTCCCAGAAGAAGAGAGAAAGAGCCCGGGAAAATATTTGAAGAGATAATAGCTGAAAACCTCCCTAACCTGGGAAAGGAAATAGTCATCCAAGTCCAGGAAGCGCAGAAAATCCCATACAGGATAACCCAAAGAGGAACACACCAAGACACGCTGTAATCAAAATGTCAAAAATTAAAGATACAGAGAATACTAAAAGCAGCAAGGGGAAAGCAACAAGTAACATACAAAGGAACTCCCATAAGACTGTCAGCTGACTTTTCAGCAGGCACTCTGCAGGTCGGAAGGGACTGGCATGATATATTTAAAGTGATGAAAGGGAAGAACCTACATCCAAGAATACTCTACTCAGCAAGGCTCTTGTTCAGATTTGACAGAGAAATCAAAAGCTGTATAGACAAGCAAAGGCTAAAAGAATTCAGCACCACTAAACCAGCTTTACAACAAATGTTAAAGCAACTTCTCCAGGTGCAAAAGAAAAGGCCACAACTAGATATAAGAAAATTATGGAACAAAAAAGCTCACCAGTAAACATACAGTAAAGGTAGGAAATCATTCACAAACAAAGCTAGCAGGAAGATTAAAAGACAAAAGTAGTAAAATCATCTGTATCCACGATAAGCAGTTAAGGGATACACAAAACAATTGGATGTAAAACATGACATAAAAAACAGTAATCATGAGGGGAGGAGAGTACACATGGAGGGTAATTTCAAATGCATTTGAAATTAAGACATCAGCAATTTAGAAGAATCACACATATATATACAGAGACTGCTATACAATAACCTCAAGGTAACCACAAGCCAAAAATCTGTAACAGATACACACATACACAAAAAAGGAATCCAAACATAACACTGAAGATAGTCATCAAATCACAAGAGAAGAGAACAAAAGAAGGGGGAAAAAAAGACCTACAGAAACAAATCCAAAACAATTAACAAAATGACAGTACGAACATACATATCGATAATTACCTGAAACGTAAACAGACTGAATGCTCCAACCAAAAGACACAAACTGGCTGAATGGATACAAGAACAAGACCCGTGTATTTGCTGCCTACAAGAGACTCACTACAGATCTAGAGACACATACAGACTAAAAGTGAGGGGATGGAAAAGGTAGTCCACACAAATGAAAATCGAAGGAAAGCCAGAGTAGCAATATTTATATTAGATGAAATCAACTTTAAAATAAAAACTGTCACAGGAGACAAGGACACTACAGAATGATCAAGGGATCAATCCAAGAAGAAGATATAACAACTGTAAATATATATGCACCCAACATAGGAGCACCTGAATACATAAGGCAAAATATTAATAGACATAAAAGGAGAAATCAACAGCAGCACAATAATAGTAAGGACTTTAACACCCGACTTACATCAATGGACAGATCATCCAGAGAGAAAATCAATAGGGAAACACAGGCCTTAAATAACACATTAGACCAAAGGGACTTAACTGATATTTATAGAGCATTCCACCCAAAAGCAGCAGAATACACATTCTTTTCAAGTGCACATGGAACATTCTCCAGGATAGATCACATGTTAGGCCACAAAACAAGCCTTGGTAAATTTAAGAAAACTGAAATCATATCAAGCTTCTTTTCCAACCACAAGTCTATGGAACTAGAAATCACCTACAAGAAAAAAAAACTGCAAAAAGCACAGACACGTGGAGGCTAAACAATATGCTACTAAACAACCAATGGATCACTGAAGAAATCAAAGAGGAAATCAAAAACTACCTAGAGACAAATGAAAACGAAAGCACGATGATCCAAGACCTATGGGACGCAGAAAAAGCAGTTCTAAGAGGGAAGTTTATAGTGATACAGGCTTACCTCAGGAAACAAGAAAAATCTCAAATTAACAACCTAAACTTACATCTAAAGCAAGTAGAGAAAGAAGAATAAATAAAAACCAAAGTTAGTAGAAGGAAAGAAATCATAAATATCAGAGCAGAAATAAATGAAATAGAGACTAAAAAAACAATAGGAAAGATCAATGAAACTAAAAGCTGGCTCTTTGAAAATATAAACAAAATTGATAAACCTTTAGGAAGACTCATCAAGAAAAAAAGGGAGAGGGCCCCAATCAATAAAATCAGAAATGAAAAAGGAGAAGTTACAACCGACACCACAGAAATACTAAGGATCATAAGAGACTACTATGAGCAACTACATGCCAATAAAACGGACAGCCTAGAAGGAACTGATGAATTCTTAGAAAGGTACAACCTCCCAAGACTGAATCAGGAAGACACAGAAAATATGAACAGACCAATTACCAGAACTGAAATTGAATCAGCAATTTAAAAATTCCCAACAAAGAAAAGTCCAGGACCAAATGGCTTCACAGGTGAATTCTACCAAACATTGAGAAGAGTTAACACCCATCCTTCTGAAACCCTTCCAAAAGTTTGCAGAGGAAAGAAAACTTCTGAACTCATTCTAGGAGGCCACCATCACTCTGATTCCAAAACCAGACAAAGATATTACACAAAAGAAAACTACAGACCAATACCACTGATGAACATAGATGCAAAAATCCTCAACAAAATACTAGCAAACCGAATCCACTAATAAATTAAAAGGATCATACACCATGATCACGTGGGATTCATCCCAGGGATGCAAGGATTTTTCAATATCTGCAAATCAATCAGTGTGATACACCGCATTAACAAACTGAAGAATAAAAACCATACGATCAGGCTTCCCTGGTGGCACCATGGTTAAGAATCCACCTGCCATTGCAGGGGACATGGATTCGAGCCCTGGTCCCGGAAGATCCCACATGCCGTGAAGCAACTAAGCCCATGTGCCACAACTGCTGAGCCTGTGCTCTAGAGCCTGTGAGCCACAACTACTGAGCCCGCGTGCTACAACTACTGAAGCCTGTGCGCCTAGAGCCTGTGCCCCGCAACAAAGAGAAGCCACCGCAATGAGAAGCCCGCACACCGCAACAAAGAGTAGCCCCCGCTCGTTGCAACTAGAGAAAGCCCGCACACAGTAATGAAGACCCAACACAGCCAAAAATAAATAAATAAAATAAATTTATTAAAAAAAAAAACCATATGATCATCTCAATAGATGCAGAAAAAGCTTTTGACAAATTTCAACACACGTTTATGATAAAAACTCTCTAGAAAGTGGGCACAGAGAGAACATACCTCAACACAATAAAGGCCATATATGACAAACCCACAGCTAACATTATACTCAATGGTGAAAAGCTGAAAGCATTTCGCCTAAGATCAGGAACAAGACAAGGATGTCCACTCTCGCCACTTTTTTTTAACATAGTTTTGAAGGTCCTAGTCACAGCAAGCAGAGAAGAAAAAGAAATAAAACGAATCCAAATTGGAAAAGAAGAAGTAAAACTGTCAGTTTTTACAGATGACATGATACTATAAAATCCTAAAGCTGCTACCAGAAAACTACTAGAGCTCATCAGTGAATTAGCTAAAGTTTCAGCATATGAAATTAATACACAGAAATCTGCTGCATTTCTACATACTAACAACGAAAGCTAAGAAAGACAAATTAAGCAAACAATCCCATTCACCATTTAGAACTAATAAACGAGTTCAGCATCGTTGCAGGATAAAAGTTAAATATTAAAAAAATCAATTGTATTATGATATACTTGCAATTAACAAACTGAAAATGAAATTAAGAAAACCATTCTGGGGGAATTCTCTGGCAGTCCAGTGGTTAGGACTCTGCAATTCCACTGCAAGAGGGCATAAGTTAGATCCCTGGTTGGGGAACTAAGATCCCTCAAGTCAAGCAGCACAGCCAAAAACAAAAAGAAAAGCAAAAGGAAACCATTCTGTTCACAACAGCCTCAAAAAAATTAAAATATTAATGTAAATTTAACATAAGAAGAGAAAAACTTCTACTCTGAAAGCTACAAAAAATGACTGCAAGAAATTAAAGAATATCTAAATAAATATCTAAATCAATAAATATCTATCTAAATCAAACATCCCAAGTCCACGGACTTACTGTTAAGAAAGCAATTCTCACCAAAGTGATCACAGATTCAACACAATCCCTATCAGAATCCTAGCTGATTTCTTAGTAGAAATTTTGCAAGCATATGGAATTGTCAAGGACCCAGAATAGCCAAGACAATCATGAAAAATAAGGTAATGTTGGAGGACTCATACTTCCCAATTTTAACTCACAGAATGGGAGAATATATCAAAATCAAAATTTTGATAAGAATGTGTATCTAGAATACATAGAACTCTTAAAACTCAGTAAAAAAGAGAAATAGCCCAAATAAAAACCAGGCCAGGATCTGAATACGCATTTCTCCAAGGATAACACACAACTGGCCAATAAGCACACAGAAAGATGTTCAACATCATAATCATGAGGCAAATGCAAATCAAAAGCAAAATGAGATACAAATTCACATCCACTAGAATAGATCCAATGACAAAGTCAGATAATAAGTGTTGGTGAGTTTGTAGAGAAATTGAAATCCTCATACATTGCTACTGGGAATGTAAAATGGTGCAGCCACTTTGGCAAACAGTCTGACAACTCCTCAGATGATGAAATATAGTTATCACATGATCTAGGAATTCCATTCCTGGGTACATACCCAAGACAAATGAAAACATACTGTCCATATAAAAACCTGTACATGAATAGAAAAGCATTTATATTTTATAAATATAAAATCATTATTTTATAAAAGCATTATTCATAGTAGCCAAAAGGTGGAAACAACCAAATGTCCATCAACAAACAGATAAACAAACTGTGATACATACATACGATGAAATATTATTGAGCCATTAGAAGGAATAAAATAATGATACAAGCCCTAACTTGGATGAACCCAAAAACATCATGCTGAGTTAAAAGAAGCCAGTCACAAAAGTCCACACATTAAATGATTCCATTTAATTTGTATTAAGGTCTAGAATAGGAAAATTTATAATAGAGACAAAGTAGATCAGTGGTTGACTTAGGGCTTGGGGGGAGGTGGGTGATGAGGAAATAGAGGGGTGATAGCTAAGGGGTATAGGGTTTCTTTCTGAGGTGATACAAATGTTCTAAAGTCAACTGTGTTGATGGTTGCACATATCTGTGAATAGGGTAAAAATCATTAAATGGTACACTTTAAGTGGGAGAATTATATATGTGCATTACATATTAAAAAAGCTGTTTGAAAAAAAAATGTTCTATGAGCATTTGAAAGGTTGTTTTTTAAAAGCATACAAACATTTATACACATCAACCTCATTATTTCCAGATGTTTCTCTAACTCTGCTTTTTTTGTTGTTTTTAATTTCATTTCTATGGTCTGTCATGGGCTAAGTATGTGTGTTCAAGCTCTCTAGTGTTCTGTATTATCCATTTCTCCTTGAGGGTCCTCTAGGGCAGCGGTCCCCAACCTTTTTGCCACCAGGGACCGGTGTCATGGAAGACAATTTTTCCACAGACGGGGGTGGGGGGTGGGGGATGGTTCAGGCGGTAACGTGAGGAATGGGGAGCGATAGGGAGCTGCAGATGAAGTTTCTCTCGCTCGCCCGCCCGCCGCTCACCTCCTCTGTGCGGCCTGGGCTAGAGTATGCTTCTGCAGGTTATAGTTCCATCTTTCTGTTCCAAGCTATGTCTCCTAGACTACCCACTGCAGAGTTGCAATGTTGTTTTTTCATCTTACACATTCTTTTTTGTGTGTGATAAACACAGAAGATTCAATTTACCATCTTAACCAATTTTTAAGCATACAGTTCAGCAGTGTTAAGTATGTTCACACTGTTGCACAACAGATCTCTAGAACATCTTCATCTTGCAACACTGAAACTCTATACCCAATAAACATGAACTCCCCCTCCTTTCTCTCCCCAGCCGTTGGCAGCCACTTTTCTACTTTGTTTCTATGATTTTCACTATTTCAGATACTTCATGTAGGTGGAATATACAGTGCTTATCTTTTTGTGACTGGCTTATTTCACTCAGCACAAGGTCCTGGAGATTCACCTATGTTATAGCATGTGACAGGATTTTCTTCTTTTAAGGCTGCATAACATTCTATTGTATATATATCACATTATATTTATCCATTCATCTGCTGATGGACGTGTCTTGATTATTGTGAGTAATGCTGCAATGAACATGGGTGTGCAGATATCTCTGAGATCCTGCTTTGAATTCCTTTGGATATACACCCAGAAGTGGGATTGCTGTATCATATCGTCATTCTCTTTTTAATTTTTTAGGAACCTCCATACTGTTTTCCGTAATGGCTGTGCCATTTTATATTTCCACCAGCAGTGCACAAGGGATCCAATTTCTCTGCATCCTTGCCAACAATTGTTATTTTCTGTTCTTTTGATACTACCCATCCTAATAGGTGTGCAGTAGTATCTCATTGTGGTTTTGATTTGCATTTCTTTGATGATTAGTGATATTAAGCATCTTTTCATATACTTGTTGGCCATTCATATATACTCCCTGGAGAATTGTCTATTCGAGCCCTTTACCCATTTCTAAATTGGGTTTCTTTGTTGTTGACTTTTAGAAGTTCCATATATAATCTGGATATTGATCACTTATCATGATTTGCAAATATTTTCTCCTATTCCATAGGTTGTCTTTTAACTCTGTTGATTGTGTCCTTTGAAGCAGAGTTTTAAATTCTGATATAGTATAATTTATTTATTTTTGCTTTTGTTGCCTATACTGTTGGTGTCATATCCACGAAATCATTGCCAAATCCAATGTCGTGAAGCTTTCCCCCCATGTTTTCTTCTAAGAGTTTTATAATTTTAGCTCTTCTGTTTGGATCTTTGATCCATTTTGAGTTAATTTTGTATATGGTAAAAGGTAATGGTCCAAATTAATTCTTCTGCATGTGGATATCCAGTTTTCCAACACCATTTGTTGAAGAGACTATTCTTTTCCCACTGTGTAGTCTCGGTGGCCTTATGGAAAATCATCCATCTAATACATTCTTAGAAAGCAGCTGTTAGCAGCTGCACGAGGACTATTTTCAAAATACAGTATCGCTAGATTAGCTTCTTGACTCCTTTCTTTTCTTTTCTTTTTTTTTCACACACACACACTGTATTTTATTTTTACAAGAGATAAATAGACTGACACCAAGCATTGTACATGGATGACCACAACAAAAGCAACAATGATTGCAATTACCAAACATGAAACACACTCATACTATGTCACAGTATTGACATTCAGTCCAGTAATCCTCCACTGTAACAGCTCCTTTACTTTGCAGTGAAAATTGATTTGTATATTCTTTGCCTCTGAGTCCTTGTGGGATTTTTTTTTTTTAATTCAGACAGAAAGTCACAAAAATTATACTCATCCTCATCAGTTCACTCAGTCCCATGTAATTAATCTTTTTTTCCATCTTGATCTTTTGTTAGCACTTTTATGAGTTCATCAGTTTTTCATTAGAGTTCTGAAAATGCTTATTCATTCAGTTCAGCAGTACAGTCAGTTACCAGAAACCTGTACTTGTCAGAGTCTTTTCCATGAATTTCTTGAAGATGAAACCCTTTTACAGGAACATATTTGCAAAAGCATCAGAGTACACCCAGAACTGTCTGTAAATGACAAAAGACTTAAAAATGACCGCAGTTAAAGATTTGATGAAAGTTCATAATAATGCAGTTGACAAGAAAATGAGTTATTTCTGAGATATACATTTTAAAGTAATAACTAGGATTATTACTTATAACATTATACCAGAACATATAAGATGTTTAGAAATTTCATGTAATGTCTGAAACATTTATATTAACATATTTCCATACAAATAACCCAATGAAAGTTTAGTATTAGTTGTTTTGTTTGTTTCTTTGTTTTATACTGCAGGTTCTTATTAGGCATCAATTTTATACACATCAGTGTATACATGTCAATCCCAATCGCCCAATTCAGCACACCACCATCCCCACCCCACCGCAGTTTTCCCCCCTTGGTGTCCATATGTCCATTCTTGACATCTGTGTCTCAACTTCTGCCCTTCAAACCGGCTCATCTGTACCATTTTTCTAGGTTCCACATACATGCATTAATATACGATATTTGTTTTTCTCTTTCTGACTTACTTCACTCTGTATGACAGTCTCTAGATCCATCCACTTCTCAACAAATGACTCAATTTCGTTCCTTTTTATGGCTGAGTAATATTCCATTGTATATATGTACCACAACTTCTTTATCCATTCGTCTGTTGATGGGCATTTAGGTTTCTTCCATGACCTGGCTATTGTAAATAGTGCTGCAATGAATATTCGGGTGCATGTGTCTTTTTGAATTACGGTTTTCTCTGGGTATATGCCCAGGAGTGGGATTGCTGGGTCGTATGGTAATTCTATTTTTAGTTTTTTAAGGAACCTCCATATTGTTCTCCATAATGGCTGTATCAATTTACATTCCCACCAACAGTGCAAGAGGGTTCCCTTTTCTCCACACCCTCGCCAGCATTTGTTGTTTGTAGATTTTCTGATGATGCCCATTCTAACAGGAGTGAGGTGATACCTCATTGTAGTTTTGATTTGCATTTCTCTAATAATTAGTGATGTTGAGCATCTTTTCATGTGCTTCGTGGCTGTCTGTATGTCTTCTTTGGAGAAATGTCTATTTAGGTCTTCTGCCCATTTATGGATTGGGGTGTTTGTTTCTTTAATATTGAGCTGAATGAGCTGTTTATATATTTTGGAGATTAATCCTTTGTCCATTGATTCGTTTGCAAATATTTTCTCCCATTCTGAGGGTTGTCTTTTCGTCTTGTTTATGGATTCCTTTGCTGTGCAAAAGCTTTGAAGTTTCATTAGGTCCCATTTGTTTATTTTTGTTTTTATTTCCATTACTCTAGGAGGTGGATCAAAAAAGATCTTGCTGTGATTTATGTCAAAGAGTGTT